>NC_056734.1:38329780-38367280 GCF_019279795.1 Protopterus annectens
ATATATATATATATATATATATATATATATGTATATTTAGAAATATATGTATACATGCAAATGCCTACATCGACACATATATATGTCTACACCTATATGTCTACATATACATAGCAAGGTACATATATGTACGCAAACATATATCTATGTAGGTATATACAGACATAGTCATATATATGTAAGCAGATATTTATATCTATATAGGTATATGTGGCCATACATTTGTAGATAGCAATGGTAGATTAACTAAAACAGATATGTCCACATGCACCATGCCAAACACATCCACCCTGCAGTACACTACCAAGTGTTGCAGATCCCATAACCAGGACCTGGCATGACATGGGCACAATATGTTAGCAGTACTACATCCCACCTGTATGATGTTGGGCTGGTATTGGTAACATATCATGCAGTACAGTCTGGCTCCCATAGGAAATCTAAAATGTGGAAGCTATCAACATCCCCAGGATACATATACACAGACACATATTATAAGCAGATACATATAGGTTCATAGGTTCATAGGTTCATACTAGGCTATCTGCCCAAGGGCATTTACAAGCCTAGCCCATCGTTTTGTGGCTTACGCCACCCCTTTAGTATGGGGAACTATACCCATTATTTTGCTGTGCCTCTGTCGAGCAGTGACACTGAGGTAATCCCTGGGGTATATCTGCGATCTCCCATCCATTGGTCAAGATTTCTCTTGAACAAGGCCAGCGAGGTGCTCTGCCTCACATGTACCGGGATTTTGTTCCACAGCATAGGGAGTCTTTGGGTGATGAATCTATCCCTCCAGCACGTCCTATTAATAGCCGTGTCGAGGTTTAAGTCTCCCGCCCTTGTGGCTCTGATGGATCTAGATTTTTTGAGGTGAAGCATATTCATCAAATCTGGGTTTGACATGGCCTTGTATGTTAGGCAAAGGTCACCTCTGAGCAAGCGGCGACTGAATAGAGCTGGAGTTCTTTCAGTCGGGCAGCATAGGACATATTTTTGAGACCCTTTATCCTTTTGGTGAGGAACTTTTGTGGCCTCTCCAGCTGCTGCAAGTGTCGGGTCAGATACATTCCGAATGGGGCATTGTACTCAATCATTGGTCTGATGAGTGATGAGTAAAGGGAGACTATGACCTCCCTTGATCTAGATGAGAATCCCTTCATGATAAGGTGGGCAATGTAGAAGGTCTTCCTAACTACTTTAGCTACATGGGTGTCGAATGACAGACTACTATCAACCTGGGTCCCCAGGTCCCTGATAACTTCTTCTGTGCTCAGTGGATTGCCACCTATTTGGTAGCTAGGGGTAACCTTGTTTTCCGAAGGGTATGACTATGCATTTTTTGGCATTTAACTTTAGGCCGTGGCTCTGACACCAGTTATCCATTTCTGTGAGACCCTTCTGAAGGATATCTGTGTCAGATGTGTTTTCTACTATGGCGCCCAGTTTGCAGTCATCTGCAAACTTTGTCAGCCATAACCCTCCTGTGTTTGCTTTTACTTCGGAAAAGTAGATGCCAAACAAGAGTGGGCCCAGGACTGAGACCTGTGGGACACCACTTGTGACAGGCTTTGAGTCTGACATGGCCAGCAACTCTGACCCTGTGGGTTCTGTCACTCAGCCAGTTTGCAACCCATCTTGTGATGTATGGGTTAACATTTAAGCTGATGAGTTTTTCAATGATACCCAGTGGGGTATTGTATCAAAGGCCTTAGCCAGATCGAGGTAGGCTGTATGGACTGCCTTTCCCTCATCAATGGCTTTGGTGACTGTTTCAAAAAGTCAACCAAGTTTAAAAGGCATGATCTGCCTTTGACAAAGCCAAACTGGGTTGGATCCAAAGTCTGCAAATTCCTATGTCCTTATTTATGAGGTCCATTATGATCCTCTCCATGGCTTTGCAGATAAGGCTTGTCAAGCTAATGGGCGGTAATTTCCAGGGTCGGTGGAGGCACCGCTTTGTGAAGTGGGACCACAGTTGCAGTGCCACTCCTGGAGTGCATCCAGAGGTAAGACTTTGATTAAACAGCTGTCCTAGCTGTGGGTTTAATTCCTCATTGAGTTCGTGGAGCACACAGCCGGGACACCATCAGGTCCCATGGATGCTGTGTTTTTGCTTTGGAGAGCAGTTCTCACTTGGGCTGGAGATGTTTGGGGGCTTAAATCGTTTGGTATAGATATCTCTCCTTTTGGGGGAGGGGAAGTTTGCACTGAACCTGTCAGCCAGTATGTTGGCAATGTCTGTAGGATCAGTAATCTTCACATCATTTTGAACTAGTTCTGAGCATATCTGGGAGTTTCCTCCTAGGTTTCTAACATAGCTAAAGAAGGCCTTATGATTGTCTTTTGAGTCTTTAGCTATTTTTCTCTCGAAATTTGCTTTGGATGATTTTATGAGAGCTCTTAGTTTTTTACTTATAGTGATCAAGGGTGTCTTACCTTTTAAGGATTTTGCTCTATCTTGTAGTAGCTTCCTCCTTTTGTTGTAGAGTTTATTTATGGCTGGGGTCCACCAGACTGGACGCTTGCCTTTGGTACAAAGAGTCTTTGTTTTGCTTGGGATTGCCTTATCCATGCAGTCCTGCAGGTGCTGGTAGAAGGCATTTGTAAGTGATTCAGCGGCTTGAGTACTGTTTTCCGCTCGGGGGCCTTAAAGGAGACCACACTAGTCTTTAGAAGTGTGAAGTCGGCTTTTGAGAAGTTCTTTACTGTGGTCTTTTTTATTTCAGGTGGGGGTGGGATGAAGACCTCCAGCGAGATTAGTTTGTGATCTGATCTCACCAGTGAGGGGTATACTTCGGTGTTGAACATTGTGCTCCCATGTTCGTGATGATGAGATCAAGTATGTTATCTCCTCTTGTGGGGATGGTGACTAGTTGTTCCATGGCATTTGAGTTTATGAATTCCAGGAACTTTTGGGCTAGGGTGTTTGGGCTTGAATAGTGTTCCCAGTCTATATTAGGGTAATTGAAGTCACCTAGTATGATGGTGTTTGGTGATACATTTATCCCCTCTAGTGTTTTCAGGAAGGCCATGTGAGGTTCCTGAGTTTGTGAGGTGGCCTGTAACATGCTACAATTTGCAGAGCAGTCTTGCCTATGGTTAATTGCACCTGGATGGTCTCCGATGCATCATGCGTTGCCACCAGTCTTGAGGTGTGGGTGTCCTTGATGAATATGGATACCCCCCCTCCTTTCTTGGTATTGTCCGGATTTTGGGGCCGGAACGCATGATATGAGGTAAAACCTGATATCGCTGGGGTGCTCTCAGGAGCCTTGTGTGTATGTATATATATATATATATATATATATATATATGTATGTATATATATATATATATATATATATATATATATATATATATAGATAGATATAGATAGATATAGATATAGATATAGATATACATGTGACTACACATACGTAGAGATATGTACAGTAAGATATATATGTAGAAGGTGCACAAAATATGGAACAACCACTATGCCTACAGTTCACACCTGAACAACTGGACACTGTATGGGCCACCCATACAAATGCTAATCATTGCCTGCAACATATACCCACAGAGAGGTCATAGGAAAAAAACACCATACACAGGTTTGCAGAAACGGAAAACCTTTATTTGTGTACTATTACAGTTCTATATACTATTGTTACTGTAACTGGGATTGTCTTCACAAACATGGTGTGTGTGGGAGGTCACATCTGCTTTCCACGTGTGTGCCATTAGCTACTGACAGACATTCTAAGGACATCATAGTAAAGTACCGCTGCTAGCATGTACTGCCCCTGTTGACTGCAGCAGAGATATTGGCCAATATGTGTGGACATTCTGACATACTCTGTACAGTCCAGAGGTATACACAGAACCCCTTAGTGCAAAACATGTGTACCATGCCTGACAATATGGATATTAACAGCCATGTAGATAGGTATAACACATAATGACTGGTATACATATGCCACCATAGGTTATGCATTCATACACCCCTGTCTGGCCTGACACATAATAACCACTGGTACAGGGGTGCTATGGCCACATACTACCCACTAGATATTGACATACATCTGTACAGCATCCCACTGCTCTGTCTGACATACATGACTGTTAAGGGGGGCCCAGCAGCAGTACATCTGGCAAGTATCTGCACATGACATCTCACTGGGTAAGTACACTAAGCATGCACTAAATGCACTGTGCAGGCAGACCGGCTCAACACTGGCCTACATCTCCTATGGGGGAATGCACATGTACCTGCATATATAGCAGGCTGCACAGGCATGTCACAGCACAGGGTAAGATACACCTGTGTGAAAGTGCATAACCACAACCAATGAGAACACAACCACATATGGCAAGCTAGCATAATATTACAGTATAGGGACTATCTGTTCAACACCATCCTCATATGTGCCACTCACGCACTAACCCTACATATACTGGGCAGCTACACAGTTTGGTCTGATGGCTGACTGTGGTATGGAACATGTGTGTGTATGGCCCTAAAAACATGTAAGCCAATACGGTAACATACAGTGGAGCAACATGTAACATCAGATATGACGGGGCCTAGGACGATGACAACTACCACAGTTTGTACACAGGCCAAGGTACATATTAATAATACACACACTGTCGACATTCACCATAAATACACATACCTCAGTACTGTACAGACAACCACAGTATGTCCAGGTTATGTCATGAAATATAACCCCTACTGTACATAGCATGTGTAGCAGTCTGATATCTCACTGGCTTGTTATCAGATATGATGACACTAATTATGATGTACAGCACATATGCATCTCTTAATCCATGACATATGTACAAAGGTTGACTGAGTTGTGGCTGGAAGTACATACACAGGACCAATATTGACACGTTGCTGTGACAACACCATACATGTACTGTTGTAACAGGGTTTGTTGCAACATATGTCCTATGAGGGATATGAAGTCAGACTGTCATGGCTTCCACCATCTACAGACTGCAATCCTCACACTACCTTCTGCAGGTCACATATGCATTTTCTGTGGGTAATACATAACACCAAAAGCACCACACACTGCCCAATCTGCAGATGACCCTACAGATGGAGAGTCCTCATAAACATACAACTGACATGGCAGGTGTTAATACATGTAGGACAGCCATATCTGTACACACCCTGTTAAACCAACATTACTCTGAATGCAGTATAGCAGCACTTACAGTCTGTAGTCAGGTCAGGCACATCCCCCTCCTGTGTGCTGGCCTGTTTCCACAGTGTATGTTGTCAGAGGTAAATCCCCACTCCATCTAAAATGCTGTTTGCCAAACCACAGACTGAGTTCCTGCTCACAGTGAATAAAAAGGACCAACACAAACATGATGTTCCTAGATATTGGAATGTGTTTCCATGCAATTGGCTAGGGGAATGTTACCACAGCTGTTCCACATGCAATCAGTTAGGGGAGCGCTGCAATACTTGCAGAAGCCATCAGCTGATCATGAGCATTACCTAAAATACACATGCTGCTGCCTAAGAAAAGCAGGTATAGGTCTCAACATTCACCAGTGAGGGAGTGAGAGAGGCAGACAGAGGCATCGACAAGTCAGGGAGGGGTGGGAGAGTAAAACCTAAGCATGTTTGTGTCACACCCCTACCAGCACACGGTATCAAACCCCTGATGACTATGTAGTGCTATCACAGTCCTGTGCAGTTGCTGAATGGATAGGTTACTTACTGTAGAGTCCGCAGAACATATATGTGATGGTGAGTGACATCTGCAACAGGGATATGTTAGCTATACAGGTGATGGACATGTGCCTGTCTGCATGAACAGGTGCCAGCGTCAACACAGCCACACTCTCACAGGGATGCACACACATTGACACACTTGGCAGGACCAGGGATACAGCTCATCAGTTGTGAGATTGCCACAACACATTACTGTGCAGGTATCACATGCACCACATGGGTCATACGGAGGTTTTATGGGCAAAGGGTATGGGGAGGTGTCTGACATCAGATAGCATGCTTCAGTATGCCACTGGGGGTTGTAGTGAGTGTGGATGTGATCATACACATCATACAACACAAACACAAACACACAGGGTGCCAGTACTGACAAGCATAGGTGCATTTCTGCACAGGTATGCGGTGGTCAACTGTACCAGATGGCTATACAAGGCTAGGTGATGAGTATAACTTAGCATCAGGCTACATGACAATAGTCTGCATTGTGGCTAAGGCCTGTGGTTTCTGCATTTGCCCACACAGGTGGGTATTGTATCCACCATCCAGTCACCTGGGTGGCTATTGCATGTGGCCAATGCTGTGCATCGCTTGCCATGTATGTGTTTCCTAGTCCATGACATGGATGGTGTCTGGGATGTGCACACCTCTCACATGCATGTACAGTGACATGTGGCACTGTACCTGGGGTGTCGGGCCCATGTTGTGTACAAAAATTATCATCAGATGTGCCAGTCTTTGCCACCTGTAGCAGGAACTGGTAATGGACAGCAGGTTAACCCTGCACCTACATTGATAGCATGATAATGGCATTCCCTGGTGTCAGTGGCATCTATCCATACAGGGCATGTTTTCAGGCATGGTATGTCCTTTGTGGGTCACATGTGATGACACCACAGGTGTTGCAGGTGTCCAGTGGGGAACATGGGGAAGGTGCACTGTCTGCATGTATGTGCCTATTGGACTGATGGACAGGGTGCCATGCCCTCTGTAGGCCACTGCAATCACTCCATAGTTACTATCAGTTGCCAATATGCAGTGCACTACACACATATTGGCTGTTGCCTCGGCATGTGTGTGTGTGTTTGTGACATGGGTTGAGAGTGTGCTCTGGGTTATACTGAAGTTGCTAACTGTGATTGCCTGGCCATGATGTCACATGTATGGGTATGGATTTGCACCTCAGCCTCTTGGCTATTTCATATCCGTTATCCCTGTACAGTGGACATTGTGATATAAGGCCACCATAAAAGACATTTGCAAAACCCACCCCACATTGGGCAATGGCTTCACACTTACATCCATCTAATGTGCAACTTCCAAACACACACACACACACACACACACACACACACACACACACACACACACACACACACACACACACACACACACACACAAACACCTGTCATGTCTGGGAGTTGAATCCCTACCTAACTAGTTTATTACACTACAGCACTACACAGTTATAGTACATGCCATGGAGATTACTGGAGTACTCTTTCCCCAAAGGTGTATTTCACATTGGATGACATCAGCGGGACTGCTGAAGTAGGTCATTGGACATGTAATTAGTGTGACTAGCCTAAAATGCATTGCTCTCTACACAGACATTGAAACAGAGACAAAACATCCACAACATCCCCTAAGAGAGGTCTATATCACACTACAGCAGTACACAGTTATGGCACACACTACAGAGATTACTGGGCTACACACTTCCCAGAGGTGTATTTCTAGGTGGATGACATCAACAGCCTTGCCAAAGTAGAGCATAAAAATTGTATGGAGTGTGACTAACCTACAAAGCATTGCTTTCTATATAGACACACACATAAACTTGCCATGTCTGGGAGTAGAACAGCTACCTACCTAATTTATCACACTACAGAAGTACGCAGTTACAGGATGCGTTATGGAGATTAGTGGACTATAGCTTCCCAGAGATGCATTTCTAGGTGGATGACATCAGCAGCCTTGCCAAAGATTAGCATTTGAATTGTAAGGAATGTGACTACCCTAAAAAGCATTGCTCTCTACACAGACACACACACACACACACACACACACACACATACACACACACACACACACACACACACACACACACTTGCCATGTTGGGGATTAGAACAGCTCTTTACCTAATTTATCACACTACAGCAGAACACAGTTACAGTATCCACTGTGGAGATTACTCGGCTACAGCTTCCCAGAGGGGTATTTCTAAGTGGATGACATCAGCAGCCTTGCCAAAGATGAGCCTTTGAATTGTAAGGGGTGTGACTACCATAAAAAGCATTGCTCTATACACAGACACACCTAACATGTGTGGGGTTAAAAACAGCTACTTAATTAATTTATCACACTACAGCAGGTCACAGCTACAGGGCGCGCTACAGTTACCCAGAGGTGTATTTCTAGGTGGATGACATCAGCAGCCTTGCCAAAGATGAGCATTTGAATTGTAGGGAGTGTGACTACCCTAAAAAGCTTTGTTCTCTACACAGACAGACACACACAGTTGCCATGTCTGGGAATTGAACTCCTAACTATTTTATCACACTACAGCAGTATGCAGTTATGGGACACGCCACGGAAATTACTGGGATACAGCTTTTCCAGGGATATATTTCTAGGTGGATGACATTGGCAGCCTTATCAAAGTAGAGCATTTCAATTGTAGGGAGTGTGACCACCCTAAAAAGCATTGCTCTCTACACAGACAGAGTCAGACAAACACACACAGTTGCCAAGGTTGGGGTTAGAATTCCTACCTAACTAATGTATCACACTACAGCAGTATGCAGTTATGGGACACGCCACTGAGTTTACTAGGATATGATTCTCCCAAAGGTGTATTTCACAGTAGATGACCTCAGCAGGCTTGTCATAGTGAGGCTATGGGGAGGGCAGTGTGTATACATGTGCCATAACCCATTCACCTAGGGGTTAACACGCCACATGTGGGAACAACCTGAGTCATATTCCACAGGTACATATATACAGCTGCTAGATGACTATTTCCTTGAACAGTCATGTTGCATGGCTGGCACGTGCACCACATACTCTGTAATGCTGACAGATACTGGTGGCTAGTATCTGCAGTGTGTGACAAAAGACCCTCATGTGGTTGTGGCCCTTTGGCTGTATGCTGGGTGGGAGAGCCCTGGATGGCTCCTTGTCACAGTAACCCTCTTTCACACATCTATGTATGTCTAACTTTGGCTTATTATAATGTGTTGTCCTTACATATATGCCTGTATTCCTATCTACTGTGTGTGCAAAGCATGTGTTATGAATACTGAGGAGTATCTGCACTAACATCTTTGGCTGCCAGATATGTCTGGTCCACTGGTGTTTGCAGACATGGCCTTCATATGTTTACGTGTGTGGGCATGCCCAGTATGGCTGACTGTATTGAATGTGTGGATCGTGTCCAGGTAGTTTGTACTGCAGTGCTGACCTTTGTGTTGTACACCTACAGGTAGCATACTGTCTCTGCAGGGTATCCATCGATCATTTGGCATCTTAGCTTTTAATTACCTACATATTAGTTTCTGACTTCTTACCCATTAGAACTGACATTCCACTGCCTGAACTGCTGTAGTCTGTCTGTGTAGGCCTTTGGGGGGGAGGTTACCCATAGGCCTCATTCAGAGGCCATAGCACAGCCTTTGTTAGTGTTTGTCTACACCTGTCCTGCTGTCTTTGACTGTTGTTGGGTATGTGACCCCCCTGACTGGCATGCGTGAGTCACTTACCTTGTGGATGTCCCAGTATTGAGGGTGGTGCTGCAGGGCTGCCTATGTCGGATGCACATAGTACACTCCCTACATATGGTCAGGCACAGGTAGTGTAATGTTTGGCATCCCATTTACTGTATGTGAGAGTCTGAGAGAGGTGTTATTCCCTGGGTCCCTCCTGTGTCAGTGTATGTGCTATGCATTGTCTCTTTGTAAAGGTCAGGGCATACTGGGCATGCCTCCTTCTGCCTACTGGGGCAGACTTAGGTTGTTCCTCCTCTGAGTCACTCTGTGCCTGTACAGGCCTTGGCAATGGTGGGGGGCTGTGTGGCCCTGCCCCATGCTGTTCCTGCTGCAGCTGTTTCCACAGGATCATATTGTGTAGCACTGCACACACAAGGACAATTTCAGTACATATAGCTGGTGAGAACTGAAAGGCTCCACCGGATGTGTCCAGGCACCAGAACCATGACTTGAGCCTCCCAAACACATGTTCTAATATAATTCTGGTCTGTGCGTGTGCCTCATTATGGAGTTCTGGTTCGGGTGTGTGTGCATTTCTTATGGGTGTCATCAGCCGCGGCTCCTATGTGTATCCAGCATCCCCCACTAGGTGACCATGAGGGATGTCCCCACTGGCAAATCACTGGTACAGCTGTTTCAGATGGCAGATATGGGAATCTTGATAGCTTCCAGGGCAGCCAGCACACACATTCATTATTATGCCTTGGGCATCCCACATGACCTGGCAGTTGATGGAGGGGAAGCCCTTGTGGTTGATGTAGACCCTACTTCACTTGCTGAGTGGTGCTTTGATGCATATGTGCGTGCAGTCTATAGCACCCACTACCAAAGGGTATTCTGTTATTTGGTGGAACAGTTGCATATTGCTGGCCAACACCTCATGGTTGTTGGGGACATATACGTGCTCACCAACATGTGCTGACATGGCATCCAGGAACTGGTGGAGTACCCTGGATGCTGATGCCTGTGAAATCCCCATCATATCCCCAGTTGGCCTTTGGAAGGTACCTGTAACTAGTATTCTTAGGCCTACACATACCTTGGTATCCACTGGGATGGGTTCCCCTCTGTTAGTTCTGTGTGTCAGGCATGGCCAGCACAGCTCAAAAATTTTCTGTAGGAGGTCCCTGTCCAGCCTATAGTGCTCCACTGTCTCCAGCTCATATAGCCCCTGATAGGTTATCTTTGGTCTGTACACTCTTCTCTGTCTCCTCACTGTGGGTTGGTCAACAGCATTCACATCCTCACCACCCTCAGCCTCTTCCACAAGTTGTATGATAGCTATTGCAGCCCCTATCATTTTGCTGTTGTGAGTGTTAATAGTTCCCTGCTTATTTACACCGGTGGTGTAGAGTGTGGGAAAAAAACAGAGAGGAAGGCGTTTGCTTAGTTTATGGTAGTGTTCTGGGCTGGGCTGGTCTGCTGCCTGTGTAATTGTCTGATTCTGATACATTTCACCTGCCAGCTAAGCTAGTTCTCCTTGATTATCTTCCTACTGCTTCCATCTGCTTTTCCCCCTTCCCATTGCCTTCCTGTTTACGCTGGTGTGCAGGCCACACAAACAGAGTGCTCAGATGTGCACACTGCTGATATTTCCTGGTTTAACTTCATTTTTTCTTCCTATAAAACCCGGTGAGCGGTGCCAACACCCACTTAGACTTTGTAAAGAGTGCTAGGCAGGTTTAGATGCACCCCCTAGCTTATCTGTGGTAAGCTAGGAGTAGACCCGAGCGACAGGGCTCCAATCCACTTACAGTATGCCTGACACACCACCCATGATGTCACCTAACTCCTAGGCTTGCACCAAGCTATTCCTACTCTTACACTGTTGGGACCTAACTCACATGCTGGGGAAAACTGGGATTCACTATCCTTCCCCTCATTTGCATAGGATTACCTGGTAATGCATAGTTACATGTCTTACACTGAGCCTCTCCCCTTAGCAACCACTACTCACTGGTCAGGTTGTCTTCTGTCTGTCATTGACTTGCATGGCAGAATAGTGATTTTAGTTTGACTGCTTATTTTAGGTTTATTTTATTATTTCCCCCTGATCCCATTTACGCGCCACTGCCCTATGCTTAAACAGCCAAGATTGACTAAAAAAAATAAAAGTTAATTTTTGTATTTATTTTTTTGTTTGCAATACCAATGGCCTTATACTTGGCTATTGGCATGCTTACTACATGATATGCAGCCTTTATTTGGGTCTGCCACAGCTCTGTTTTGAATTTTGCAGAAATGTACTCGGTTACTGAGTACATTTCTGCAGATAGCACTAGTCTTGCACGGACTGTTACAAGCTTCCTGGATTGCAAAATCACCTCATTTGCATGGATTTCACCTGTAAATGGGGTGATTTGCATACCAGGGCTTAGTCCATGCAAGATTACTGCAGGAGCACTCATGCACACCTCTGCAGGCTGTTTCTGGATCGCACAGCAGACATATTGCCTGCTTGAGCTCCTGCATCGATATTGCACTCTGTGCAAGCTTTTGAGAATCTGGGGGATAATCTTCGCATAAATTGATAATAACTTTGCTTTTTGCTTGCTGTGCATCTTTGAGTACAAATCTCATATCAATAAAAAATAACATGGCCCTAACTGGGAAGAATTAAATATGAGATGCTGTATCAATGTAAGAGCCATAGTTTTGATTAAGTTTAAATACTTCTGAATATGGCCTTTGGCAGAGACCATATTACATATTTATGTACACTTATTCTGATCTCTATGCTGCCTTTGTGACTTATCACACTGAATGTTGTATAGCAGAAAAGACTTGTTTTCTACTGTATTTGTTATGCCTTATCCAAATTGAATGCAATTAATTAATTTTATAATGAGAATTTAAGACTATGATGACATGATGCTTTTATGAGACTTTCAGTTTACTGTTATGATGGTTCTCTTACACTACTCAGAAGAGTAGAATGTTACTGAAATGTTTAATCAAACAACTTAGGTCATAAAACAATACATGCTTTCTTTGGAGGTTATATGCTCTTTATAATTTTCTTGCAATTTTTACTATAAGCTGAGTTTTAAAATTAACTAATAAACTCAACACATTTACAGGAACAATTAGATAGTGAACACTTATTTGTACATAATAATTATAGTTAGAGGGTTTGCTTGGGTAGTCAATCTATTCAGGCAAGAGATTCTTAATCTCGTACTGTTGAATGTTGAACTTATTTTAAAGGTTTTAAGCTTAGAAGTTTTATGTTTATTGAATATTTGGTGCCTTTCATAAATGTACTTATCTTTCCTAAGCTATACTATGATACTTTCTCCAATAGCATACTTGGCATTTCAAGTTACATGTATATCTTTCTATATAACCTTAGACTTATACTAAAAGCATGAAGTGTTTGTCAATTAATGTCAATGGGTTAAATAATAGTATTAAAAAGAAAAGTATATTCAAATACATAAATTTACATAATCCTCACTTGGTATTTCTTCAAGGAACACGCATTTTAGATGAAGACATAAATAAATTAAATTCTAATAATTATACACTGTTGGTAAGTTCTCGACTAAACAGAAAAAGAGGGGGTAGGTATTTAATTAAAAATACAATGCTTACTCCTAAGACAGTAAACACTTATCAGGATTCATCAGGAATGTTTTGTTTAGTATGTCTTGAAATTAGTAGAAAAAATTATAGTTTAGTAAATATATACTAGATTCTGGGAGTTGGAATTAAATCAGTTAACCAGAATTTTGAAGAGATAATTCATCATTCAAAAGATAGTTTAATATTGAGGGTCATTTTAATTGTATCATGAATGATCAAGACACTGATACAAAATGTAAAAGGAAAAAATGTCCCACACAAAAATCTCTATGGAAATTTATAGACAACACATTTATTAAAGATATTAATGCATTTGCTGATCTCAATTCATTATTTTTTACCTTTTACTCACATAGACACAAATCTAACTCTAGAATAGAGTATATATATATATATATATATATATATATATATATATATATATATATATATATATATATAACCTGCCCCTTATCAGATCATAATGCATTAGTATTTGAAATGGAACTTATCCCAATACTTTTCATAACTATTACTATGATACCATCATATATAACAAACTTAAATGAGTTTAAAGAATTTTATGTAAATGAAATAAATACCTTTCTTGAAATGAACACAACTGAGGATATTCAGAAATTTATATATGGGACTCCCTGAAAGCATATATTTATGGAAAGGTTTTATCTAAAAAGTTAGCTTGGAACAAAAACATGATAGACCTGCAAAATAAAGTGGATAAGCTCAAATTGGAAATACAAAAAGGAAATTCTGATCGTATACCAGAACTTGTTCAAACTATTAATAAATATTCTGAGATACTTCATTATAAAACTATGATCAATCTGGAAAAAAAACTAAACTCATATTCTATGAATACAGGTAATCAAAGACAACTAGCAAACAGAACTAAAAAAAATCATTAAATATAAGAAAATAAAATAACTTTATAATCTTCATTCTAAGAATACATTTAGTGATCCAAGCAACATATTAGAAGCTTTTAGATTCCATTATAATCCCCCAATTTTGCCAGTAGATAAGATTCAATTATTTCTTAATAAAATATTTGTACTAGATTAACACAGGAGCAAATAGAAATCTTAATAAACCTATTACTATGACAGAATTTAAATCACAAATTGGTGAACTTAAAGTGAATAATACTCCTATAGCCAATAATATTTTACCAGAAATGTACAAACTATTGACAGGCCAATCTTTATTTCTACTTCTAAAAGTATACACTAAAGCTAAAGAAGACATAATTACACCCCCTTCTTGGAAATATTCATTAATATCCCCAATAATAAAACCAGGTAAAGATGAAAAATGTTGTACATCATAAAGGCCCATAACATTACTAAATTTAGACTATAAAATGTTTATGGTGATCTTTGCAAATAGAATTAAACACTTTCTTCCCTTACTAATACGTGAAGATTAAACAGATTTTAGAAAAGGAAGCAATACCTATGATACTATTTAAAGAAATCTAACATTAATTGATCATAATAAACTCCAAGGTATAGATATTGCTATAGTCTCCCTAGATATTGACAGTGCCATTGATTCCATTAGCTGTAACTATCTACTTTTAGTTTTGGAGGAGTATAATTGTCTGATAGCTACTTCTGCTCTTATAAAATCTCTTTATGAAAACTCTCGAGCCTATGTTAAGTTAGGATCCCATAGATCAGGACCAATTGACATTATGAAAGGAACTAAACAAGGCTGCCCTCTGTCACCCTTATTATTTGCACTATGGTTAGAACAAAATACTGACTTTCAAAATTCCTAAACTCAAAATAATGAGACCAAAATCTGTAATGCTCAAAATACTGAAAACTCAAAATACTGAAACTGAAAATGTGGAACACAAATACAGTACAGCAACACAACTAAATTGCAGAAGAACTACATACAGAAACATATTACTCTTCTGCAAGTATAGGAAGGGAGGCAAGCCCCCCTGCACCCCCCATGCAGCCGCCCACACCCCCTGGTACTTAAATATATCAACTCCGAGATTGCACTTCACTACACTAAAGTGCAATCTTGGACTTATACTTGGAGAAGAGTAATATGTTTGTGTTTTATTTGTTTCAGTATGTACATGTGCTGGAGTATAATAAGTGTTGGTATACTGTGTGTTTTCAGTATTTTGAGTTTTCAGTATTTTGAGCTTTAGAGATTTTGGTCTCAGTATTTTGAGTTTAGGGATTTTGAAAGTCAGTATTTTGAAGTGAACCCCAGATTAGACACTAAAATTAAAGGTATAGAAATTATTAGAACCTTAAATCTAAAGCTTCCAATGTTTGCAGATTACATACTTCTGACATTGTCTGATTCTAATCATTCCTTATAAGCCCTATTTGATTCAATGTCTACCTTTCAAAACATTTCTGGGCTACAGTTTAATGAAAATAAAACAAAAAATGTACTTTCAAATTGTAAAAGGAATTATGTAACCCAAACAATTCTAAATATATTGTAATAGATGGTAGACTTCAGTATCTGGGTATCCAATTATCAGAGGAATGAATGATGATCAATTGGAATAAATATTTATTTACAATGGAAGATACATTTTTTTCCTGATCAAATCAATAATTTTTCCTAAGCTATTATACCTCATGCAAGTTTCCCCCCCTACCCCCCAGGCATATTAAAAATAAATATAATAAAATGTTTTTAATTTTCTATGGTACCTAAACAAACCTCAAATTGCACTTAATAATCATTTAATGGATTGGAAGGAGCGGGAAATTAATCTACCAAATATAGACATTTGCATACTTTCTTCTATAATTAAAAATTTAACATTATGGTCAAACCCTTCTTACACTTCCATATGGAAACAACTACATGAAGAGATTTGGCTTGAAACTATATAAAACCAAATATATGATTTCCTATCTATTTTATCCAATCCATTGTACTGGATGCTTAAAGATTGTATATTAGAAAATAAAACCATCACAATCCTATCTCATTATACACATCTTACAATATCTAATTTAAAAAAAAATCATTAGCAAAGATACTGGCAATAACTCTTGGCTCTTCTTACTTTTTCCTATAGCATTTTCACTTAATAATCAGGAAACAATACAAATTGATGAGATGATTACATTAAGACGAGGGAGACTATTATATTGGAACCAGTTGTTGGAACAAGGCAAGGTCCTTTCTAATAATCAATTAATGAATAAATTTAATATAGATAAGGATATGTGGTTATCCTTACAATCTCTGAGGCATTGTATTATAAATAAGATTGGTTTGATGCAATTATCTGTCAGAAAATGCCTAAATGTATTGAATACATAATAATCATTATTAATCAACCTTTCTAATGTAATGGTTATTTGTCCAATATTTATAAAGTTGTTTAAAAAAACAAACATATATCATAAAAATTATACTGCAATTACTTTGCATCAATAAATGGCTATCTACCAACAGAAGAAGATAAAAGTCTATTCTCAAATCCTCAAGACATTATACATTATCACTCCACTGCCATTTATTTACTTGGAGATTTTTACACAGGAGTTCCTTTACACCTCATAACGTAGCCTTGATGTTTACTATCAAAGAAGTATGTTGGAGATGTAAAATAAAATTAAAAGGTGATTGGAAATATATTTTCTATGAATGCATATGTCTTAATGAGTACTGGAATAATATTATTTATTTTTAGACTGTTTTTAACCATAACTTTCAAATAACTAAATCATTGGTTTTATTTAATTCTCCTATTCCCAAATGTGTTCCAAAAATCTTCAATTCAAGTTCTTTGGACTTTATTAGCTATAGCTTGTAAGAGTATCACTATTAATTGGAAAAATGTATCTTCTCCATCCTTTAAGGAATTAAAAAAACTTGCCTTGACAGTTGGTCGGATGGAAATTTCTACTTTAAAGAATAGAAGCAACAGAATCAGCACATACTACAACTGGCAGACAGTAATGGAAATATTGGAGAAAACTGATATGAATACACATTAACATGAGATTATTTAAAACAATGGTAAAATTAGTATTTGTTTTGTATAGGCACCAGTGTAAACAGTTTTTTTATTAAGTTATGATGTTATAACATTCTTTCGTCTGTTTTTCCTTTTCCTTCTTTTATGGCTGAACATTTTCATTGTTATCAATGTCATGCTTCTCTTCTGTTTTACATATGTAATCAAAAGTACAATGCATTTTGCTTTTTTCGTGTATGATTAAATGATTTTCAAAAACAAATAAAATATTTTAAAGTGACAAAAGAAATAAAATGCACACACACATATCTATTTATCTATCTATCTATCTATCTATCTATCTATCTATCTATCTATCTATCTATCTATATTACATATATCATAAAGCAAAGCAGAACTTTTGCAGCTGACAATGTAACATTTTACAATTTCCATTTGTTTAGGAGCACCAATGAGCTGAAGTCAAATTTGCCATTCAGTTCCATTGAACTTTATCTGGGTAGAGGATTCTATATAATTTTTTTGACTTAATCGTACCTCTCAACTGTACAGATTTCCACAGAATGTCCAGATTTTTGCTTCTTATTTTTGGCCTGTTCTTCATAAAATTTGTGATTTTCTGGCAAACCACTATATTGATCTGAGGACTGAAGTCACTAAATAATGATATACGTTTGTATTTCAGACTTTATATCCATCAGGAAAATGCATGCTAAGACAAATCTTGTTATTCCATCAGCTTTCTAAGTTTATAAAAGCAATATTTAAAATCTGTCCCTATTTTTGGGCCTTTGTTTCCCCCATTCTGTGAGGCTATGTCCAGATTTTTGTATTCTGTTGTTATATTGCAAATGTTTTGTTAAGTACTCAGAGTCTAAAAGTGGGACTGATACATATCCTCTTATGTAGTAATGTCAGGGTTTTATTGGTATTTCAGTATTACAGACTAGAAGCCTGTATTATGTTTGGATTCTATAGGGATGAGCATATGACTTCTGCTCAGTATCTTTCTTGAGTTGCCATTACTTCACAAGTCAAAATCTTATATATTTCTTGTAAACAGGAAAACAAATCTGTCATTGTATTAATGTTAATCCCGAACCAAATTAAGTTCAATATGAATTGATGTACCTTAACATGAAGGTAAAGTTGACTATGGGGTTGTCTTTAACTATCTTAGTTTTGTATAACTATAGTTTTAACAGCTCATCAGGATAAACAGTGTTAATTAGCACTTCATTTCTAGCATCTGTTTACATTTGTTTTGTTTATTTCTATGTTTTATGTAAGTTGTTTTTATTTTTTATTTTATTATATTTTTTCTATTGCATGTCACTGTAGTCAATTTATGTTCATTGTAACTGGTGTTTTGTTAAAAAATGTTTACAATTTTAAATTTGAAGGCAAGTTAACATAGACAATTATGGCTACAAGCTGTTAATAAACTTCACAATGTAGTCCTTGAGAATGATTCCTTCATTCTCCATTTGGCTAGTGTGCGACTCTGAGGAAGACAATTAACCAGTCTGCTCTACCCAGTTTCCAGTAAAATTTTGCTTCAATCCAGCTGAAAAACCCAGATGAGAAAAGATACAAATGTAAATAAGTACATAAATAAATAAACAAATAAGTTAATTAATTAAATAAGTAATGTATTAATCTCTAGTTTCATGAACTAAAGCATTATGTACCTTGTGGTCAGAGCAATGTATTTATTTATTTAACATTTGTTGACCGGGAAAGTTTGACTAGGACAGAACCTATTTTCAGTGGAGGCCCGGGGGGACAGGGAAAGTTTGACTAGGACAGAACCTATTTTCAGTGGAGGCCCAGGGAGAAATGCCACAGATGCATGTCTTTGGAATGTGGGAGGAAACCCACATGAACACAGGGAGGACATGTAGACTCCACACAGAAGGGACTCCAGCCGAGAATCGAACCAGAGAACATCTTGCTGTGAGGTGGCAACTTTAACCACTGCACAACTGCGCCGCTCAGTATTCTGAGAAATCTGCTACAATATGTCATAGGAAGAAAATGAACTGACCCTAAGCAACATGGCTGTTTAAGTATAGAGTTTTAATCTGGAGCACTGATAAAAATGACTAAGATTATTCAGAAAAGAAAATAGCTTCAGTGATAAAAGAGTATGACGAGCAGTAACAGGACAATGTGTAGAAAGCTCCAAACGTTGACAGTGGGCTAGAATGTGACAAAAATGTTATGAATGTTAAGGAGGGTGTCAAAGAAAAGTGGATTTCAAAACAAGAATCTGAAAGGCCAGCAGGAGCTTAGGAAGTTAGAACAGAGAGGGAGAGAGAGATAGAGAGAGAGAGAGAAAGAGAGAGAGAGAAAACAGAAAATATTGAAACAGCTTAACAGCTTCAAGTATCTGACAACAGTGGTTGAGGAGAAAGAGCATCTGAAATAGGAAGTCAAAGCTATAACTGGACAGCACTGGTACAGCAGTTTACATTGCCACCTCACTGCAAGAGGTCCTCTGGTTCAATTTTCGGCTGGGGTGACATCTATGCTGAGTCTGCATATCCTCCCTACATTTGTGTGGGTTTCCTCCTGGTGCTTTGGTTTCATCCATGTTAAAAAATGTGTCTGGAGCATTCCTCCCTGGGCCTCCACTGACATTTGGCTTGTTTCAAGTCAGACTTTCCCAGTAAATAAGTGTTAAATAAATAAATAAATACAAGGGCTGCAGCCACTGGTACAAAGTATCAGGTGCAGTGTGTGATAGAATGATATCAAAGGAATTGAATAGTAAGGTGCTAAAAACAATGGTGTGACCTGGGTTGTATGGCACAGTAACCATGTATGTGAAAGCAGGGGAGCTGCTGAAAGTTGATGTGAAGGAAATAAAGTGCTTGAGATAAATTGTAGGATACATACTGTGGTTCAGATGAGAAGGAGGACATAAAAGCAGAAGCCAGAGTAGTCCCAATTACAGCAGCATCAGGGAGAACAGATTATGTGGTTCAGTCACATATGCAGGAAAGCAGAAGATGGTTTGATAAAGTAGATTTAGGAGATGCAGCAAGATATAAGGAGGAGATGAAGAAGTTCAGTCAAGTGATGGATAGATTGTTTAAGGAGAAGAGGGAGAAGAACTGAGGCAGATGGGTATGACTGCCGTAAAAGGTAGGAAGATGTATCTGAATCACAAGAAATGGTAACAGTTGATGCAACACCCTGACTTCATGTAGAAATGGGAAAAATGGGTTGTTGATTATGAAGATGATGAAGATGACGATGATGATGATGATGGATGGATGGATGGATGGATAGATAGATAGATAGATAGATAGATAGATAGATAGATAGATAGATAGATAGATAGATAGAATGATAGGTAGATAGATAATGGTAACTATACAGATGAAGAAAACCTTAAGGAAAGTGTTTGAGGGTTATGTGATAAGACAACATTGTTAATCGTCCTAAGAGAAGAAAACAACAGGACGTTGGAGGAATAAGTGGGAGGTGAGGGTAAACAAGGAGTTAAAGTGCAAATACAAAAAAAGAACTGAGAAGGATGAAGAAAACTATGCAGTAAAGGATAATGGGGCAGTGTAGACTAGGGTAACATATCATTGGAGTCATGAATAAATTATATAAAATGGATAGTGACAAGAAGAGACAGAAGGAAAAAGGTGTCATGGACAGGATTAATTAGGGTAAAGGCAGGGCAAACTAAGATCAGCATGGGGATTGCAGACTACCATTACATTTGCTGGCAATGAAATGTAGTGTGAAAATAATGACATTGAGTTTAAGCAGCACTGGTTCCCAAGGTCAGTAAGCATACCTGTCCAAATCAGGTAAAAGGAAGACAGCATAGAGTGGATGAGAGAGCAGAGACATTACCACTCGACATAAAGCAAAGCCCTTCTGTTAATTTAGTCAAACAACATTTGGCTGAATGGATAGGAAACCTACAAATTCTTTCATAGATTAGTACTAGGCTAACTGCCCTTGTGAGCCATTTTAAGCCTAACCAATTATCCCCTGTGTGACTCAAACTCTGCACCTTGTGATTAAAGGCAAACACCTTAACCATTAGGCCATCCTCTCAACAAGTTTACCATCTATGCCCCTCATGGATAGGGACAAGAAGTAAATGTCACAACATATCCTTGTTCTGATCCCTCCCCCCTCTGGTTACTCATAACTCAGAAACAAAAATAATAAACAGAAAAATCGGACCCTGGATGAGAAGTGGAAGAGCTGGAAGAATAAGATTTAGGAAATAGGTGCTTATCACATTTGTGAGGAGTGGGGCAATACAGCAGCCTAAATGGAAGAGAGTGTGGCAGTAAGTGCTGAGGATTAATGCTACAAACTTTTCATGAGTTGCTTGCTGTAGTCAAGGGTTTAATTCATTCAGCCTTCATTTGTTTGTATATGACTCTGGGTAAGTCACTTGAGGTAAGAGGGAACTTGAGACTCATCAATAGTCTCCTGGACTAGATGCCTACTAATTACGTATAAGCCTTAGCAGAGATTTGGGAAATATGGTCTAAGATCATGACTCCGTAGTCTCTTCACTTCTGAAGGAGGGAAAATGATTTCAAGAAGGTCCAGTAGTGACTGAAAGAAACAATGTAGATGGAAGAGTTGGGAACTGAATTACTAAAGGCAAGACTCCAGCAAATATTATAGGATAAGAAAGAAGACAAAGATAACATGGAAGCAAATGGTGGGAGTGAGTAAAAAAGCAGTAAGGGGCTAGGTTACACAGATATGTATAGATAAGGGTAGTGGAGGAGGAGGCAGACACCCTCTGGAAACAAGAAAAAGATATACAGAAGTATAAGGACATGGGTGGACTTGTTGAAGGACTGAGATGGATGAATAAAACCAGGTGAAGCACAAAACTGAGATTAGTAAAATACAGGCAGGAATGGTAAGGCACTATAATACTGGTCAGGCAAAATTAGACAGAGTGGGACGTGTCTTGGTGAGGATGTGCAGGGAAGGGAAGGGAAAGGGAAAAGTTAACGTAAAGGTTAAAAAAGGAGAATGAAGTGTTAGGAGCAAATAAAGAAATTAGGGTATAGACAACTAAGTTTTATGTACAGTTCTAAGAATTTAAAAATCTGGCAAAAAGGCAGAAGAATGTTTATGGAGTAGGGAGAGGCTGGAAAAAATATAAGCATAACCTGTACGGAAAGATTATAGATGAAGAGATAAGAAGTGTAGTCAAGGGAACAAAGTATGCAAAAGCAGCAAGTATGGATGACCACTCAGTGGAATTCTGCAAAACAATAGAAATGGACACCAAACTGAGGCTCACCGGCTGACCTTAACAGATATAGTCAAGCTAATTCTATTACCACTGAAAAAGAAGGAAGCAACAGAACCAAGAAAATTCCCATTTTTTTTTTTTTTTTTTTTTTATAATAAATATTAACAACAAGTTGTACAAACTGATCAGGCAGGATTCATGTAAGGGAGGATATCAGTAGAAAAGTGGTCGCTGTTGTTAGAGTTTATGGATAGCTGTGAAAAGAGAGTGATATGATGGTTGGAGCATTTCAATGTAACATCAAAAAAGCAACTCAGCTCAATTGAATGGGACTCCTGCTTAGTACACTGGGAGAAGGGGGCTAGGACAACGGACAGATTTGTTAATTGAGTGAAAGACAATTATAACGAATTATAGACAATTCATGGAAAAAAGGTAACAATAAAGAAAGGTATGAGGGAAAGAAGCCCAGTTTCACTCTGGCTATTATTAACTAGGTGGGCATGAAAGGAATTAGAATACTGTTTCTCCCTCTTCATATATAGCACATCCTATTGATAGACAATATGGAAGGGAAGATAGGAAAGATAGTGGAGAGATACAATGAGAGGATTCAAGTGGTTTAAGGGCTTGAAATAATGCAAAAAGTCAAGGTCAGATAAGATGAAGGGAAATGCTGGAATTCTTTGGAAAAACTAGCAATGAAGCCTCTGGTAAGATAATCGGCACTGGGTGTATGACAGTCAGTGAATAGGACAGTAATGGAAAAGAACAGCTAACTTTGAAATATGAGTAGAATAGATACGAGCAGGTGGAGAGAGAGAAACCAGACATAATTATAGGTGATATTAATACAGTGAAAATGATGGGCTCATGTCATGCCACCAAATGGTTTTTAATGGAATGTCATTCATTCAAAATAAATAAGTAATAAAAAATATTTTTCTGATCACAAAAGAAGGCTTATATAGGGTCCCTATCAGCATTTCGAATGCTGACAATATCAAATTTGATATTGTTGCATCGAGAATGCAGAAAGGGCAGAACATCGAATGGGTAAAGGGAAATCTCCGTAAGGGGAGATTTCCATTTACCTCAATGTAGTGCCATCTTGGAATTAGTATATTTAAGTAGCGGGGGGGGTGGCGGGCCCAGCCCCCATGTGGGAGGTGCTTGCCCTCCTTCCTACACCCTTTAGTTTTTTTTTTTTTTTTAATTGGCATTCGAAAATGTAATAGGTCGATCATTGCAGTTCGACATTTAGTGATTCGACCTATTACATTTTCGAAATGCTGATGTAGACCCATATCTAAATCTATATCTATATATATATATAGATATATATATATATATATATATATATATATATGTGTGTGTGTGTGTGTGTGTGTGTGTGTGTGTATGTATATATATATATATATATATATATATATATATATATATATATATATATATATATATATATATATATATATATATATATATATATATATATATATATATATATATATCCCAATTCTGAGGTAATAGAACAGCAATTGCTAAATATTTGAACTTATTTCACAATGACTGAATGGCATTCAATTAAAATATTTTTCTCAACTTGATACATTTGAAGATAAGCTCTAAATGAGGATATACACTGAGATGCATCCTAGCAATATGGAATCAAGATTTCATGGGGTACCTACAGAAAGGATGTAGTAGCTTTATTTTAAAGGTGAAATGGACCAGAAAAAACTGTCATAAGACTGCAGAGAAGAAGGAAGTGAGGAAGCTGGTGAGCACCAAACTGAAAAATATGCCATTGCATACAACAGCCACAAAACAGTAAAGGGCAGTTTAATAAAAAAAATGCTCTGGGAATATGGAGTGAATTGTAATGCCAGGAAAAAGAAGAGAATAATACAAAAAAAAAACCCAGAAACATTGGCAGGACTGCAAGTGAGTTTAAAAGGCTCACATGAGGAGAAACCTGAAACTGCGACTCAAGATCTAAAGGTGTCATGAGATAGGAAGAAAATGGATAAAAGAGCGAGAAGCAGGAAAAACTTCTAGAGAATAGGAGAATATGGAATCTAATCACATCTTAGAGCAAACAGAGTGGTATCATAATCTGGAAAAGAGGAACAAACTGGGAAAATGTAGAAGGTGTTGTAAGTATTATATAGTTAGAAAAAGAGGAAGAGAGAAAAATATGAATATGATTGGTAGAATATAAGGTAGGAGCAGAGAGTACTCACAATTTAGAAGAAAGCAACTTACACAGGCTGGAAAAGCCTGATAGTTTTGTGAAGTGAGTGAAGAACAAATGCTGGAATAAGGGTATGGGAATAGCACATATGATAAGGTAATAAGATCAGGTACAGAACACCTGAGAAGAAGTGAGTAAAAGAATGGGGAAAAGTTTTCAAAGACTGTTTGGTGAAAGTAAAATGTTTAAAGACTACTTGCTAAAGCTACTTTCACTGACAGTGGACTTTGTCACTTTCTCCACTGTTGTGTGACCTTGTAGTTAGTATATGTAACTTTAGAGGTGGGGTGGGGTGCAAAAGGTCTTGTTCTCCTACAAAAAAATTTTTTTTTCCAATGTTCACTGAAGGTAGTTTCAGCAAACATAGTGAAAGAGAGGCATACTGAAAATGCAGTATATCGGTTGTGTGGATTTAGAGATGTAATTGTAGCCAAGTGTGGGTGTGTCAGTTATACTGTGCATGTAAGCATTTCATTTATAGCAATTTTGGTGCTCTGTTTCATTGTCATTTAGTTCTCAAAAGACATTTGCATTTGATATTATGCTTAGGCTAACAAAGTCCTCGTAAACCTAAATTACTTATTTATTTATCATTTGTTTACTAGGAAAGTCTGACTTGGAACAAAGCCAATTTTCAGCGGTGGTCCAGGACGAAACGTTTTAGACACGTCTTTGTAATCTTGGGAGGAAACCGGAACAAACCCAGGGAGGAGATGAAGACTCAGCACAGAAGGCACCCCAACCGAGAATCAAACTGACAAAATCTTTTGCTGTGAGGTGACAATGCTTCCACTGCACCCCTGCGCCATCATAATCATATCATTACTGCCTTTTCATTAACTCTGACTTTTTCTCAGACTTCCTTGAGCTGTACACTTTTACATTAATTGATCTGATTTGAGGTAATCATTTGATAAAGTAAGCCATTTAGTTCATTCTCATGAGTCCAAGCACATAAAAATAGCAAAATAACATTTAACAAAATGGTGATTGTCTTGAAATTGTGTTTTATAATTTTTTTTTTAAATAAACTAACATTTAATTATAAATACAAAAAAAATTAACAATTTTAAAACAGTTCTCTGTTTTTCTTAAACACTGGAATAATTGGTACATGTAATTTTTATGACACAGTGGGGTATTCAGAAACAGATAGCACATCGTGTTACACAAAACAGTCCAGTAAGAGGCAAAGTTCATGGTGGCTATGAGTCGGAGACACATACAGACTGATTGTGTGACTGAGAGAGAATAGCACTGTATGCACTGTATAGAAATGAATGAATTATGACATGCACATGAGAAATATAGAAATGAGAATAACTATGCATGCAAATATCATCAAATATGCTGGAGAGATTCAGAAATGTTTTAAAATAACATTATAAGCCACAAACATTATCTATTCTGAATCTGCAATTTCTGCATGTACAGGTTTACTTTCTGTATAAAAATACTAGGAGTAGTGCCTGTACTACCTGAATTACTTAGTGGATGCTCTCACAGCCAGTAATGTAGCATAGATACTGTCACACTCAACTTTGCAGATTGGACTGTTCGTGATTCACCTAGCATGACCTCCATAAAAAGGACATAGTTGACTCCTTTCATGTGGACAGCAGCACTTATGGTAAACATATGCCATTCTCACATGGAATCATGAAGGATGCATGGAATGTCTATCTCAGTGGACACCAACATCTGTGTAAAATTAACCGCCCTTATTGTGGGGACTTTCAAGCATTTGTCAAAGACACAGTAGAGTTCCACAAGTACACATATCCTACACCAGCTGCTTGATGCCATGCTGCAGCATGCAAAAAAAAAAACAGATGAAGTTTTTATGGGCAGCAGACGTGAGAAAAAGTAATATTCATCATTTTATGACATACCCCAGGATTCAGCAAACTCTTCACGGTGTGCAGGAATAGTGCAAGAGCTGCAGCAGGCAATATGGCACATGTACGATCCAGGAATGAGCTCCTGCCCTATTCCTGCATGGACACAGCCCCTGTATGCAAATTACCTCATTTGCTGGTTAAAACCATGCAAATGAGGTGAATTAGTGATCCAGGAAGCAGGTAGGCGTCCATGCAGGAATAGTGTAGACTGCAGAAATTTATTCAGCCAGTAGCTGAATTAATTTCTGCAAACTACAAAATGGAGGCATGACAGCTCATAAAAACTTTTATATTATAATGGTTAGGCATCACAATGGCCAAATATATGGTCATAGGCATGAAAAATAGTTTTAAAATTATAAAAAAATAATTTTTTGGGCCAATTTTGGATGTTTAAGCATAGGGCAGTGGTGCACCAATGGGATTGGCCCGAAAATCATGGAATAGTGGTTTACCAGGGGGAAGGCTGAGTGTAGGTTTTGTAACCATACATTAGCAGTTAGCTCTATGAAAATAAGGGGAATGATATTGAATCACAGATTTCCCCTCAGTACTAGCTTGCACCCAACCATGTAGGTGCAATAACACCATGGTCTAAGCCTAGGAGCTAGATGAACTCATAAGGGGGAGTGTCATGACTGCTGTAAGCTTATTGGAGCACAGTGGCCCGTGTTTGTCCTTAGCTAAGCACTGCTAAGGAAGAGGGTGTGTCTGAAGCTGCATAGCAGTATTTACATTGCCTCAACAGGAAATAGCAGCTCTATTCACATCTGAGCATTGGGTTTGCATGGCGCACCTCGGGGCTTAAATGGGAAGGCAATGGGAGGGGAAAACAGCAGTAGGAAGGTAATCAAGGAGAACTAGCATAGGTGGCAGGTGAAATGTATCGGAATCAGTCAATTGCACAGGCAGCAGCCCAGCCCAGCACACTACTATAAATTATGCAAACACCTTTCACTCTGGTTTTTCCCACAAACTCTGCACCACTGGTGTACACAAATGGTGAAATTTTACCTAACAAAACCAACAAAATGATAGGGGTGGCTGTCGCTCTCATAAATCAATATGTAGAAGAGGCTGAGGGTGGTGAGGATGAGAATGCTGATGACCAATGCACAGTGAGGAGATGGAGAAGAGTGTACAGACCCAGGGTAACTATCAAGGGCTACATGAGCTGGAGATAGTGGAGCACTATAGGGTGGACAGGGACCTCTTACAGCAACTTGTTGAGCTGTGCCGACCACACCTCACACAAAGAACCAAGAGAGGGGAACCCATCACAGTGGATACTAAAGTATGTGTAGGCTTAAGAATACTAGCCACAGGTACCTTCCAAAGGCCAACTGGGGATATCATGGGGATCTCACAGGCATCAGCATCCAAGGTACTCCATCAGTTCCTGGATGCCATGTCAGCACATGCCAGTGAGCACATATATTTACACAACACCCACAAAGCGTTGACCAGCAATATGCATCTCTTACACCAAATAGCAGAATACCCTGAATTAGTGAGTGCTATAGACTGCATGAACATACACATCAAACCACCACCCAGCGAGTGGAGTAGGGTCTACATAAACCACAAGGGCTTCCCCTCCATCAACTGCCAGGTTGTGTGCTATGCCCAGGGCATTATAATGAATGTGTGTGCTGGCAGCCC
Organism: Protopterus annectens; assembly: GCF_019279795.1. Taxonomy (NCBI): domain Eukaryota; kingdom Metazoa; phylum Chordata; order Ceratodontiformes; family Protopteridae; genus Protopterus; species Protopterus annectens. Next base: position 38,357,924 of record NC_056734.1, read on the forward strand.
TGGAAGCTATCATGACTCTCACATCTGGCATATGATGCAGCTATACCAGAGATTTGCCAGTGGCGACATCCCATATGGCCACCTAGTGGGGGATGCTGGTTACCCACAGAAGCCATGGCTGACGACACCCATCAGAAATGCACACACCTGAGCAAGAACTCCATAATGAGGCACACGCTTAAAACAGAATCATAATAGAGCATGTGTTTGGGATGCTCAAGTCACAGTTCTGGTGCCCAGATATATCCAGTGGAGCCTTGCAGTACTCTCCAGCTACATGTACCCAAATTTTCATTGTATGTGCCATGCTCCACAATATGAATCTGCGGCAACAGCTGCAGCAGGAAAAGCATGGGGCAGGGCCACACAGCCCCCCCCCCTTTGCCAAGGCCAGCACAGGCACAGAATGACTCAGAGGAGGAACAACCTGAGCATGCCTCTGTAGGCAGAAGGAGGCATGCCCAGTATGCCCAGGCTTTGGCAAAGGTGCAATGCCTAGCACATACACTGGCATGGTATGAACCCAGGGAATGACACCTATCTCTGACTCACACATACAGTAAAAGGGATGCCAAACATGACACTACCTTTGTTTTACCATGTATAGGGAGTGTACTATGTGCATCCAACATAGTCAGCCCTCCAGCACTGTCCTCAGTACTGTCACAGCCACAAGGTAAGTCACTCTTCCTATCAATTGCTGAATGGAGTAGTATATTCTGATAGTGTTGTATCTATGGTATGGATTTGAGCATGCAAGAGAATTGGGTGACTGAATGGGATGGCAGCAGATAGTGGACACCTATATGAGCAGCATGAAATCCATAATAAATACTGGTGTCAACATACTAGGCAGTACTAGACAAGGTGACAAATCCCACTGCAGGACATGTGGTGGGCCAAATGTGTGTCCATAGGACACACACATTGCATGTCAGTGAGGCTCACATACCCAACAACAGTCACAGCCAACAGGACAGGTGTAGATGACCACAAAGAAAGGCTGTGCTAAGGCCTCTGATTGATGGCAATGGAGAACAGCCCCCCTCCAGACTTACACAGACAGACTACAACAGGTCAGGCAGCTCATTGCTAGTTCTGAAGGATAAGAAGTCTGAAAATGAAATGTAGGTTAATAAAACCTAAGATCTGTACCCCACTGATATGCCTCTAGTCTGTATGATAGATCAGAATACAGAATGAAATGGAAGCCAACAGACTACTTGAAATACCAGTACAGTCATAGCAAATATTTACAGTTGTCAAGTGTGCCCTCCCTCCCACCATCCTCCGTAGAAATGTAATAGCGTATGTCTGGGTATAATAACAGTGGAGCACAGATAACTTGAGCTGGCCAAATTAGCAGGATAGATTGTTGCATGTGTACAATATGCAGGGCTCTGTGTGTTAGGTTGTCATGTGTTGTATATTGTGTGGAAGTGGTCAGAATGCTGCATGCTGAAGAGGTGTCCCATGCAGGTGTATCCCTAGCTGTAAGCAGCACCCTGCCAGCATCCACACCAATGGATTAATAAGGACAGAAACTATTCCCATTAACACCTTGCACACCTACCCTGTCAAACCAGGGGAATCCAGTGGCTTGCAGCCTGGGACTGTAGGAGTGACAGAATGCACTGGCATGCTACAGATGGCCTGCATCACTATCAAATGTCCTACAGTCTTCTGTCAAAGGCCTGTATCTCACTTGTACTGCCAATGTATGTTATCTCATGGAGTCCCAAATAATGACATAACACAGTCCACAGAACACAAATGCAAGTCCATGTTGACAAATCTCAGTAGCATGCCCTGAGGGAAAGGCAGTCCATACAGCCTACCTCGATCTGGCGAAGGCCTTCGATACAATACCCCACTCGGGTATCATTGAAAAACTCATCAGCTTAAATGTTAACCCATACATCACAAGATGGGTTGCAAACTGGCTGAGTGACAGAACCCACAGGGTCAGAGTTGCTGGCGCCATGTCAGACTCAAAGCCTGTCACAAGTGGTGTACCACAGGGCTCAGTCCTGGGCCCACTCTTGTTTGGCATCTACTTTTCCGAAGTACAAGCAAACACAGGAGGGTTATGGCTGACAAAGTTTGCAGATGACTGCAAACTGGGCGCCATAGTGGAAAACACATCTGACACAGATATCCTTCAGAAGGGTCTCACAGAACGGATAACTGGTGCCAGAGCCATGGCCTAAAGTTAAATGCCAAAAAATGCATAGTCATACCCTTCGGGAAAAACAAGGTTACCCCTAGCTACCAAATAGGTGGCAATCCACTGAGCATAGAAGAAGTTATCAGGGACCTGGGGACCCAGGTTGATAGTAGTCTGTCATTCGACACCCATGTAGCTAAAGTAGTTAGGAAGACCTTCTACATTGCCCACCTTATCATGAAGGGATTCTCATCTAGATCAAGGGAGGTCATAGTCTCCCTATACTCATCACTCATCAGACCAATGATTGAGTACAATGCCCCATTCGAATGTATCTGACCCGACACTTGCAGCAGCTGGAGAGGCCACAAAGTTCCTCACCAAAAGGATAAAGGGTCTCAAACATCTGTCCTATGCTGCCCGACTGAAAGAACTCCAGCTCTATTCAGTCGCCACGCTTGCTCAGAGGTGACCTTTGCCTAACATACAAGGCCATGTCAAACCCAGATTTGATGAATATGCTTCACCTCAAAAATCTAGATCCGTCAGAGCCACAAGGGGAGACTTAAACCTCGACACGGCTATTAATAGGACGCTGGAGGGATAGATTCATCACCCAAAGACTCCCTATGCTGTGGAATAAAATCCCGGTATATGTGAGGCAGAGCACCTCGCTGGCCTTGTTCAAGAGAAATCTTGACCAATGGATGGGAGATCGCAGATATACCCCAGGGATTACCTCAGTGTCACTGCTCAACAGAGGCACAGCAAAATAATGGGTATAGTTCCCCATACTAAAGGGGTGGCGTAAGCCACAAAACTATGGGCTAGGCTTGTAAATGCCCTCGGGCAGATAGCCTAGTATGAACCTATGAACCTATGAACCATGTCCTACTGCATGAACTGTGGACCAACCCCTAAATACAGCTGGGATGAAGGGATAACTATAGGTATACTTATCAGATATTGCTTGCATAATGTTAGGAAGAAGATAGAATAACAGAGGGGAGGTGTATAAGGATGGACGCTATTGCGCGTGTGAAGTCAAAAACTCTGATTTGTGCCCATACTATCCCTGTCTGCAAACTCAGTAATGAGTGGCTACAAACCTGCTAGTAAACCACAATGTGAAGGGGAACTGACCAGATATATGAGCCCTGCCTCTGGGTAACCTGTGTGAATCTGTACAGTTGAGAGGTATGGCCACAGCAGGAAATTGCCATTCTGTCATATTGATATATGTACAAGCAGGGGATCATCAGCCACCACAGTACTAAGGTGCTGGATCATTTACACAGACCCATCAGCAAGTGTCTGCAGCTCTCCCTCCAGAATGGCATGAGTGTACAAGAATATGTAGGCTGCAGACCACAATACTGGACACAGCTTCATTCATCTTGTATTCCCCAGGAAATTACTGTGAGCAAATAAATATATCTGTCAGTAGTTGATGACATAATACAGCACAGTGTAAAACAGTACATATTTCTGAATATCTCTGCTTACACCAAAAACATATAGCACAAGCAGCACAGACACAACTAGTTACAGTATCCCACTATCCATTGCCCATTGTGACCCCATATTGTCAACCTATCTACAGATATCCTGCAGAAACAGGTTTCTAGCTGGAGGCGTAGAACACAAATGCCTGCACTGGAGTACAACCTACCTGTAATGGAGTCACACATTCAATACAGAAGGTCATACTGGACATGCACCCACACTTAGAGAACAAAGCCTATGTCTGACAACAAAATACAGAAGGGTCATACTGGGCATGCTCCCACACTTACAGAAATGAAGCTCATGCCTGACACCAACATTGGACTATACATATCTGTCAGTCACAGATTTCTGTGCACACACACTACATTGCACACCATTCATGCTTTGCACACACATCAGATAGGAATGCATACATATATCCAAGGACAACTCACTATTATAGATCAAACATACACAAACAGAGATGTGGGGAAGAGAGGAACAGTGTTGGGGTGGTGGCCTAATGGTTAAGGTGTTTGCCTTACAAACACAAGATGCAAGGTTTGAATCTCACAAAGGGTAATTGGCTAGGCTTAAAATGCCTCGCAAGGGCAGTTAGCTTAGTACTAATCTATTTTTAGGTGGGAGGATGGCAGAATGGTTAAGGTGTTTACCTTGCAGACACAAGGTGCAGGGTTTGATTCTCACAGGGTTGGGAGGGTGGCCTAATGGTTAAGGTGTTTGCCTTACAAGCACAATGTGCAGGGTTTGAGTCTCACAAGGGATAATTGGCTAGGCTTACAATGGCTCGCAAGGACAGTTAGCTTAGTACTAACCTATGAACCTATGAACCTATGAAGAGAGACATACAGTGACAAACAGCTTCCCATCATGAGGCCTGTCCCACTCACCACACATCCAATTGGCCAATATCACATGATGTGTCGATGTCTATTACTGTAGACATTTGCTTATGGTAGCCTTCAGCACTATAGTGTTTGTAGTGCTTGTGATAACCGTGTAACATGACAGTACAAGTCATTATTCATCTAGCAGTCATATACATAGTCCTGCCAAATGTAAAGTTGTGTGTGACTGAGTGTTGTGTGTATGTTTGCAGAGGAATGGTTTATGTCCCATTCACACACACTGCACTCCCCATTGCCCTAGTTTAGCTATCCTGCTGATGTCAGTCACCTTAAAATACCCTTTTGGATAAAGGTCAACCCTATAAGCTCTGTGGCTCATGTGTGTGTAGGGATCAATCATTTTAAGGCAATTCACAGACACTACACCTCTCATTGCCCTACTTTAGCAAGCCTGTTGATATCATACTCCTTGAAAAACAGCTTTGGAGAAAAGCTAACCATATAAGCTCAGTGGCATGTACGATAATTGTGAATAGTGTAACATACTAGTTAGGTAGGAGTTTTAATCCCAGGCATGGCAACTGTGAAACTCTGTGTGTGTGTGTAGGGATCAATGATTAGAGGCCATTCATAGTCACTACATCTCCCATTGCCCTACTTTAGCAAGCCTGCTGATGTAATTCACCTTGAAATACACCTTTGGAGAAGGGATAGCCCTATAAGCTCTGTGGCACATGTGATAAATGTGCAGTGCTATAGTGTGACATACTAGTTAGGTAGGAGTTCTAATTCCAGACATGGCAATTGTGAAACTCTGTGTGAGTGTGTGTTTGTGTGTAGGGATCAATGGTTTTGAGGCCATTCACACTCACTACGCCTCACATTGCCCTACTTTAGCAAGCCTGCTGTCAGTCACCTTAAAATACCTCCTTAGATGAGGTTCAGCCCTATAAGCTCTCTGGCACATGTGATAACTGCGTAATGCTATAGTGGAACATACTAGTTAGGTAGGAGTCTTAATCCCATGCATGGCAACTGTGAAACTCTGTGTGTGTGTGTGTGTGTGTGTGTGTGTGTGTGTGTGTGTGTGTGTGTGTGTGTGTGTGTGTGTGTGTGTAGGGATCAATGGTTTTGAGGCCATTCACAGTCACTACACCTCCCATTGCCCTACTTTAGCAAGTCTGTTGTCAGTCACCTTGAAAACCTCCTTGGAGAAGGTTCAGCCCTGTAAGCTCTGTGGCGCATGCAATAACTGCATAATGCTATAGTGTAACATACTAGTTAGGTAGGAGTTCTAATCCAAGACATGGCAACTGTGAAACTCTGTGTGTGTGTGCAGAGATTAATGCTTTTGAGGCTATTCACAGTCATTACACCTCCCAGTGCCCTACTTTAGCAAGCCTGTTGATGTCAATCACTGTGAAATACCTCCTTGGACAAGGTTCAGCCCTGTAAGCTCCGTGGCACATACAATAACTGTATAATGCTATAGTGTGATGTAATAGTTAGGTAGGAGTTCTAATCCCAGACATGGCAACTGTGTGTGTATGTGTGTGTGTGTGTGTGTGTGTGTGTGTGTGTGTGTGTGTGTGTGTGTGTGTGTGTGTGTGTGTGAGTGAGTGTGTGTATGTGTGTGTGTGTGTAGAAAAATGCTTTTGAGGCCATTCACAGTCACTACACCTCCCATTGCCCTACTTTAGCAAGCCTGCTGATGTCATCTGCCTTGAAGTACACTGTTGGAGAAGGGTAGCCCTATAAGCTCCGTGGTGCATACCATAAATGTGGAACAATGTATTAGCAGTAATTACACTGCTATAGGTTTGCATATCATCTGTGGCAAGTATCTGTGTTTGTACCTCAAATATTTTGTCCTCATTTACAGCCAGTACACATCTCAGAGTCTGACTTTAGCAGTCCTACAGATATCATCCACCTTACAAGTATCTGTTGCAAAGTCTAAACCATGTCAGGTCAGTGGTGCCTGTGGTAATTGTGTAACATAATGGTTCATAAAGGTTGTTAGATAGAGGTTTGAACCTCACTCCTGGTAAATATAAATGTGTGATTAGGGTAAAATTATTTTTGGGATCGCTCACTCACTACCTCACTCAATGCCAGTATGTACAAGGGCTGGTTATGTTCCTCACCTTAGAAGTACCTTGGGACAACATCCATCCCATAAACTCTGTGGCACATCCGATAAATGCGGTACAGTGCAGTAGCAATACATAGCTAGGTAGGGGTTTGAATCTCAGTACTGGCGTGTGTGTGTGTGTGTGTGTGTGTGTGTGTGTGTGTGTGTGTGTGTGTGTGTGTGTGTGTGTGTGTGTGTCATCAGTATCCTGTGTGGAGGTTGCTGTGATTGTGTAATGACAGGATCCATTGTGGGGCAGGTTTTGCTAAATTATTATACTGACAATCTACTATATGTCACAATCTCCACCTTACAAGGTCAACAGATGTCAACAGCAGAGAGGCTAGTGTAGACAATCCATAGCCCTACATGTGACATTAGGTATCAGTGAACAATATAGCCAACCCTTGTATTACTCAGAGAACACTCTCTACCTATGTCTCTTACACAAACACACATGGCTAGGCCACAACCACTATATTGGTAGTTCCCTGCATATTGCCCACAGATAGTAAACACAGTGTGTTTGCAGTGGACTACATGCCTGTTGACCACAGCACTGCCACTGACATCAGAATGTACTGTGATGTGTAACATCTCCTGACTGTGTGTTATCCAGCAAGTAAAAGGACATGGCACCCTGTTCCATCCCTACAATAGGCAAATAAATGCTTACAGTGGTTCTTTACTATGTTCCCCACTGGATGCCTGCAACAACTGTAGAGTCTGCAAATGTAACCCACAAAGGGAATACTATGCCTTATACACATGCCCTGTATGGACAGATGCCACTAACTCCACTGAATACCTGTATCATGCTGTCAATGTAGGTTCAGGCACGACCTCAGTTCCATAGCCAGGTCTCACCACATAAAGTCAGGAATGCCACATCAGATGATAACAATCTGTACACACAACATGCTCCAGAGACCTAAAGTACACTTTCACATGTCACAGAACATGCACGTGGGACATGTGCACAACCCAGACACTGTCCATATTATGGAATATAGATCACATACATGTCAAGCACTGCATAGCACTGGACACCCACAATAGTAACCCAGATGAGTGTGTGGTGAATACAATACCCACTCATGTGGGCCAATCCAAGGACTATACCCCTGAGCCACACTGTAGACTATTGTCTTGTGGCCTGATGCCAAGGTATTCCCTTTCCCTATTCTTGTACAGCTTTCTGGCACAGTCAACTACTACACATCTGTGAAGCAATGAACCCATGCATCTCAGTACTGGCAAGGGTGTGTGTGTGTGTGTGTGTGTGTGTGTGTGTGTGTGTGTGTGTGTGTGTGTGTGTGTGTGTGTGTGTGTGTGGAGATTAATGATTTTGAAGCCATTCACACTCACTACACCTCCCATTGCCCTACTGTAGCATGCCTGCTGATGTCAGTCACCTTGAAATAACCATTTGGCCATATATCAGCCTGATAAGATCTGTGGTGTATGTGATAACTGCATAATAATGTAGTGTAGCTAACTACACTATTATGTAGGAGTTCTAATCCTGACTCTGCCAACTGTGATGATGTGTGGAATTCCCTAAGGGAATGTGGGTGTGTGTTCCTTGACACCTGCTTTTGTGGACAGTCACATGTACAACACTTCCTTTACCCCTCAGTTATCCCTGTTGCTGTCACTCACCATCAAAGATATCTTTGGACAGCTTTCCAACATGTAAGCTCTATGGCGCATGCAATAACTGCATAACAATGTAATACCACTACATAATCAGGTAGGGGCTGGAAACTCAGTACTGGTAAGTGTGTGTTTGTATGTGTGTGTTATCAGTGCCCTGTGTGGGTGTTGGGGTGATTGTGTAATGACAGTGTCCATTGTAGTGTGGGTTTTGCTACATCATTATATTGAGGAGCTACATGTCCCATTGTCAACATTACAAGGCCAACATTTTCCAAACATTGCAGAGACTGTTGTCGACAATCCTCAGCCATAAATTTGTACAGCCATGTACAATTACCATGTGACAGTATGGATTAGCAATTACAAAAAGCCAGCACCCAACTGGAGATAAAAATTTTTTATGTGTAACAACACAAAAAACAAACAGGTTTCTGCCCAATGGCCTTTTTCAATGTGTAGCACAGTCTGTTCAACCACCTAAGTATATACAAAACCAAAATACAATAATTAAAAACACAGGTACCAGGTGGGGTTAACCAAACTCTAGACATGCACCATGAGCCAAAGTGTGGAAGTAACAGCAGTTTATTCAGCACATTGCTTGGTTAACCCCACGTGGTAACTGTGTTTTTCTGTATTTGTTTCCTGGTCATTTTGGGTACCTGACCTCACTGTGCTTGAGAAAATACAATAATTAATAATTAATTAAACAATTATAAGTGTTTGTTTAAACCAGGTGGAAATAATCCCCCCAGTTTCACAGTCCATGATTTTTCTTTTTTATCTAACAATTTATGTCAACCTATTTTAAAGGATCAATGTCCCATAATTCTGTCAATAATAATAAATTTGAAAGTTGCTGTCTTGTGAGAAATAGTGTGTTTATATAAAGCATTGGTCAAATATTTATCCCTGATGTTACTAAGATGTTCTGAAATATGTTTATTTAATTACAGGAATTTGTCCAGTATTTGAATGAAAATAAATGGGGTATAATGTTTACATTGAATTATGATGTAACATCTATTTCCTTTCTGGAT
>NC_056734.1:38372280-38452280 GCF_019279795.1 Protopterus annectens
TGCGCAGATGTCAGGTATCCAGCTTATCTGCTTGCAGGAAATCTATGATTGACTGACACTGACATGCTTGCCCAGCTGTGTTATGAATGCCACAGCTAGAACCCCACCTTGTATGCACCACATGCCATGGATATCTCAATGACACTACCACAGTCAACAGAACATGCTTGGGTGCAGGTCTCCAAGACAGACACTGACCATGTTATGTAATATATGTTGCATACATGTCAATTGGAGCATCTCACTGGCCCTCTGCAAGAGGCAACCAGAGGACTGGATGTTGCATTTAACTCTCACCCTAAGAATCACTCAGTTAGCATCAGTTGATAGATGGCTTGCTGACAAATGGCATGTGTCATGATACCACTGCACCCACATCCCCTACTCTTCTCATCTCTCCATGGACAATATCCTGGTACACACCTAAGAACACCTGCACTTATGGACCCCAGTACTGCCAAATGTGTCAGTGTGCATTACTGAGAATAACAGTGTTTGTGTGTTTGCAAACCTGTAGTTGATAATACCCTAAGGGCCTTCTCACCCACTACACCACCCATTACCATAGTTAGAAATGGCTGATGCTGTAATGGACATTACATGTAGCTTGTTACACTCTTCACCCTATGGCCTACCTGGAGCTTGCAGTACCAGCACAACACTGTTGTACAAATGGGTAGATAGGCATGGGTTACCCTCTGAGTCCTGGCAAGTGTGTGTATGTGTGCAAGTGTGTATATTTGTAGGATACAACATTCTGAGCCCACATTCTCTTAATACAATACACCTTGCCACACAGTATAAGGGATAGTGATGTTGCTGACTAAAGGAGAGCCATGACAAACCATCACCCTACTATCCCTGTTTCATGTGCAAAAGATGCATATCCCTGTAGTAGCACTCTCGAGATAGACAAGGGGTTGTATTGCAGTCCTGGTCAATGTGTGATCATGGGTATGTCAGAGTATTATCATGGTTTTCAGTAAGTAAAATATCCATTGTGGAGTATGGGTGCTGGGTATACTGTCTTTACACCATGGTACCCCCAGTACATGTCCCAAGGTCCACTGTATGGTGACCACTGTCACATTCAACCATACAGGTAATTGATTACACCATCCAACCCAATGAAGTATGGGCTGTGTGCAAATTATCTGTAACAGAATGGACTCACTGACAAGATAGTTAGCACTGATAAACCCAGGTCTCTCAGATGTGTCTATGAATGTTACGTGTTTGTCAATGTGTATATGACAGTATGTCACACTATGGATTGTTCATAACAACTGGTACATTCCCCATTACCATACTGTACAAGGCCTGGTGATGTTCTTCACTTAACAAGTAACCTGGGACACACCTCATACTAAAAGCTGTGTGGTGTGTGCAATTAAGGCCACAGACATTAGTAGCAATAAGTTCCCAGGTAGGGGTTCTACTCTCAGTGTTGCCAAGTAAGAATGTACGTGTATGTGAAGGGATCTACATCAGTTTGCAGAAAATACATGTCCCAGAAGGTCATCTGTCGAAGAACTGACTGGCAAATGCTAACATTTCAAAGGTGTCATCTTGTGGAAATTCATTTTATCAGAACTAGTAGTAGATGTGTACATCCCCTCTTCCCCACTGTACAACTGTACAGCGATACTGGGTTTGGTATATATAGCTGGCTGTGGATCTTGTGGACACAGCAACCATCATTGTGGTTATTATTGTGTGCATCCCCCTGCTTAGTCAGCCATAATACTGTACAGTTTATATTAACAGGTTAAGTAGTTGTCAAACACACTATCTGCAGGTCTACACCACCCCACACCCTCTAAAGGGTAGGGCTGTGCCACCCACACCAGCACACCTATGTTTACCAAGTCAAGGATTGCACTACATTGGGGAAGGGGACATATACCCTGCCAGTACCATCGTCAATGACATTAAACTAGCAGACTATTTCCCAATGTGATGTTGTGCCTATTCTGTCTTGGTGGAATTATATAGGCTAAAATGGGTTCCCTGCGGAAGTACATACATCCATGTGTACAGTATTCTCTGTGTATTTCATCATCACCAAAGCCTGTGTGTGTGTGTGTTTGTGTGTGTGCGTGTGTGTGTGTGTGTGTGTGTGTGTGTGTGTGTGTGTGTGTGTGTGTGTGTGTGTGTTATACACAAGCGTGTGGTGTGTACCACCCAGTACACTTACCATTGCCCACTGTAGAAGGGTTGCTGACATCAGCCACCATGCACTCACCTGTATACACCCCTCAGTCCTTTCAGACATGTAGTACATGCAGTAACTGTTATACAGATCTGTGACTTATGTTCAGCTGTACCCAGGATATGGCACAATCAAAGTGTCACCACAGTGCCATACCCCTTCTTGGAAACAACAACAGACCAACATACTGCTGACACATAGACACCTACAACACAAACGGAATACATTATGGAGATCATAATCACTCAGTGTTACTAACAGCTATAATGCATCATGGCTGGACAGCTACACATCCTGACATGTAAGCACTAAACTTTAGTGCTGAAAACATGTTACACAGCATTACATTGGTACACCTTAGTACATTCATCCTGTGCATCAGCACCATATAAGCCTGTCCCTGCATCCATGTTATGGATGACAGGGATGTGGCACAGGTATCATCATATGCACAGGGTGTGTTGTGGGTTTGCCAGAGACCTAGGCTGAGTCATTTCATTGACATCATGTGTATGCATTAGGGTGTTTCATTATTAATTGGGCTGTGCAGATGTGGTGTGTGTAGGTATGGGGTTACCCTAGCTCTGTTGCTGATATGTGTGTGTATGCATGCACACAGTTCTGCCATGTGGCTGCCCTATACAGGGGTGTGTTGGACAGCTGCAGACCATACCTGGCAGGGTGTGCAGTTCATTGTCTCCAGCCATGGACATGAAAACTGTGCCTGCCAGGGGTTCCAAGGGCACTACAAGGTATAAGGCGAGATATGGTGCTCTCCCCTGACCCACCTCTCCACCTGTGAGGAGGAAACAAGAAATGCACCTTAAGACCTGTACATCATTGCTTAATTGTACACACACACACACACACACACACACACACACACACACACACACACACACACACACACACACACACACATACACACACATTTACAGGTGAGGTTGCACAAAGATATTACACACAGACCTCTCATTACCCAGCTGTAAACATGCATGACATATGACACTCAACAGCATGCACCGCAGCTATAGTCAATCCCTGTTACCAACATTATACATCTCTGTGATGCATGAGTTGTGTTAGTAGGTGATGCCCCTTCCCATGGAACACACTGCACCCATGTACACAATATTGCTGTGCACCTGTTCAGCACCCTGCCATGTACTGTGCACTATACCTCAGAGGTGTACATGCCATTGCTGAATGTGTATATGTGTGTCAGTTATGTTTGCTCTGCTGCTTACAGCTGCTATGTGTTCGTCCAACACATACCTGGGATGATATGAGGACAGATATCAATATTGAATGCCTGTTTTCTGATTTGCAGATCGCGTCATCAGCGGTGCATGTATGAGCAATAAATACAATTACACTGACAACCTTCAAAGCTTACTGTGGCTATGAGGAGTGTACACAGCCTTATTCACATGGCACCCTCTTCCCTGATATGGCATGGGGCCACAATACTGCATATGTTAACATTACACAAACCTGATATGTGACATGTGACCTGTGCAATCAAATGCAGTATCAAACAAATGTGTTAGTTGTGCAGATGCTGATTGAGATGCATACAATATGTGGGTGCATAGGTGTGCACACCCTTAACATGATGGTTTGTTGCATCAACTGTTAAGTGTACTACAGCAGTCACTATTCCTGGAAGGGGTATACTAGCATGGCCCATCTGCTCTTGCTAGTTTTTGGTCACTCTGTCCAACAAATGTCCCCCAACTCTGCCAGATTGCAAGGTCAACCTATGTGCACAGCCCTTGGAGGTCACACAGTGCCTTCACTATTGCTGTGGAGTCAGGGTTATGTCTGCCCCAATTCATGACATATGACTGTCTGCACTGTTTGCCATGGTATATGCAATGGTGAGGTAAGGCTGCATCTTCCACTCCTGTGTGCTACCTTTTGGATATGGGATCCATTCCATGGTTTGTAAGATGTGTGCAAGCCACGGCTGCCTCTGTTGCAGGTGAGTGGGCAAATGTGATGGACATACATCTTGGACAGCAGATCATTTCTTGGTGTGACATTGAGGACTTGTACTTGATGGAAGGTGCATACTCATAAAGAGTGAATGCTGTCAGTACCTCAAAAGCTGCTTCCACAATATGTTATTTGGAGTGTGTGCAAACATATGCTTCCAGTGTTTGTTTAGGTATGTATTCCCCATATTTGGTGTCCTAACATAGGTTTCCATATTATGCATTCATTGTTCATATTAGGATCACATTACAGGTTGTAAGGGTTGTGGAATGTGGTATTGTGATATGCCATTGTGTAGCTCTGTAACAGTTGCCATGTAATAGTGGTATATGCACTGTTGTAGCACTGTATAAGGGTGATGTTTCAAACATCTTCCTACTTTAGGCCATTTGTCCAACCATCATGTTCATCTCTGTGCACACATCTTGCAATGACAGGTTGTTAGTTATATTGCATACCCTTCAGATATGCCACCATGGTGACCACTGTGATGCAGTGTGGTTAACAGCAACAATAAGTGAACATGTACAGCATGCATTATGGGTAGGTGTGTTAAATGTGTGCATGGCAAATATCATGGCCATAACATGGCCAGAGTACTGACAAACCTGAACAAAAAGCACCATACTCACCAGCTACAGGCTGCTGCCCCAGATGTATACCAGAGGGACCTACATAGCAGTGTGAGAGATGTGATGTCAGTAGCCACACCTGTGCCATTGGTACAGGGTGGGAGCAGCATTTCAGTACATCAACAGTACAAACCCACAATACTACAGATTATGCACATCTGTTCATTACTACACTGCAGCAACAGACTATATATATTTTATCTCACATATGCATGATGAAACTTTACAAGTGCAGATGGATAAGCCACAGTGGTCTACTGATGTGCCCCATGGCCATATCTGCACTGTCCTTGTCCATTGTGTGGGTAGCACCCACCTCCACAATGCTATCAGCTGTGTCTTGGCTTTGCTGGTGGGCAGGTTCCCTGAGGCTGTTGAGGAGCTTCTCAGAATGTGTCAGGGAGGGCTGGATGGCATGATCCCCCCTGTGACTAGCTGGTTCCTCTTAACTGCAGCAGCACATTGACGGGCATGATGGATGAGATCAGTGCAGCGATGTTGGACCTGATCATAACTGCGGTTATGCAAGCCAACATCATTTACACTGTGGATGAGCTCATTCCACAGGGCAGTCCTCTCCTGAAGATTATGGACTGTACGGCCAAAGATGGTGTGGTGGTGCTGCACCTGGTAGTTGATGATCACATCATTTTCATGGGGGGAATAAACTGGAAGCCACTCTCTAGACATGGTACTTGAAAGACATAAAGAGGGAAAAAGGTCTGAGGACCTCATACTGCAAGGATATAATAGTTGTTAATTGACATCTTTGTCTCCCCCTCACCATATCTGCAACAATAATGTGAACACACAATTCAATGGGCATGTTTACAGCAAACCTACTGTTGGGACATATATTGTATTGTATGACAAATATCGCAATGTGTTTCTAGTCATGTTCCATGTTGAAACACTATCATTGGTGGCCTGTTGCTAACAATGTTACCTGCATGCCAATGTAAGGGCCACTATGGTTCCATATATGCATGTGTTTTGTTTGCTATGTGACTGCCCCAAATCTGGTGTTTTGTGTTAATGGGGATATCTATGCATGCTGTTAGAAGTAATCCTGGATTGTGTAGACTATTACTACCAACATATGTTCTATAACTGTGACACAATAACATGTTTGGGAAGGCTGTTCCCAGCAGAGACACCTCTCCCACCACATCTGGCCATGTTGCCAGGCCACAGCACATCTGAGACCCACCCCGGGACCTCATCATCTGCTGGCCCTGCACTGCCTTCAGGTGGAACCACCTCACGAGATGGTGTTCGTTCCCCCCCCCCCCAAGGAGCACATGCAGACAGGATTGTGTCACCTGAAGTCAGGTCCAGGGTCTGGTACATAGGGAGCTCCACAGGGAAATGGGGGATCTGCTACACCACCTTGAGGCCCTTGGTACACAATTACAGGGTCTGCATGCTCCTCCTGCTCAGCCCTCAGCTCAGCCACCTTCAATGCCATGAAGGTGAAGTGGTGACTGCCCAAGGGTGGGGGCCTTGGTCCTACTGTTTCCATTTGGAGGCTCATGGGCTTCCACTTTCCAAACACCACTCCCCATCCAAGGTGTTTATCCACCACATGTGTCATATACCTCCCCTGTATGCTGTCTTGTCTGTCTTCCAACCCAACCTACCTCTCCAAATATACCTACTATCCTTTCCCAACATCCCACTCTCACCTTTGGAAACAAGGGCAATATATGTGTGTGTGTGTGTGTGTGTGTGTGTGTGTGTGTGTGTGTGTGTGTGTGTGTGTGTGTGTGTGTGTGTGTGTATGTGTGTGTGTGTGTGTGTGTGTGTGTGTGTGTGTGTGTCTGTATATCTGTAGACATTACATGTATATATGTATATATATATATATATATATATATATATATATATATATATATATATATATATATATGGAGTGCATTCAGACATCAGGTCCCCACTCTCTAAATCTCCTTCCTTCACAGCTGCACTGTTCTGCCTAGCTACAAAACAGAAGAGCATCACACGTGGACACAGCCTAACATTAGGGGGTATATATAAGGACAGATTGTGGGTAAGCATATTACAAACCTATGAAGTTTGTGCATGATGTATTTTACATTAACATGACTGTCCTGAAGGTGGTGGGGTCTGAAACTCATGTGTCTATCATGACCTCGTTACTTCCACCTTCAGCTATTTGCCACACTAATATACATGTCTTAAAGTACAGAACACACACTATGATGGCATGATGGCTTACATCTTGTCATTCAGTGCTGATCTACACAGTTGACATTTATGGCCCACTGCCCACACAGCCAGAAGCTATGTCCATAGCCATTGTTCACCAGGACATCATAACAGCAACACGTCTTGATGGCACATATAAATCTTTCCACATTTATCTATCCCATTATTACAGACCAAGTACTACATTCAGTTACATGCATAGGTGTTTCCCATACCTGTTTTAGTATTGTCCTGTCTTCTATGTACACTTTATGTGTCCCTTGTGATATTTAATTTTGTTTTGGTTTGGCTTGTAGTATTGCTTTTTTTTTCTCTCTCTCTCTATCCACTACAGAGATTGAGCTGATTTGAATAGGTTGCAGCATGGATTTTGTAGGTGATGCTCATGGTCAGGTTATGGCCTCTGCCCCAATTGGTGTTCATCACTTGCTAATTGCATGCAGCCAGCTGTGTACTTCCAATTACCAATGTCATGGCAACCCACTACTATAAATAACTACATCATGTGGGCATTGTCCCTTTACCTTTTGTGTATGGAAGACATCCTTCCTTTGTGTGGCCAGCAGTGTTACAGACAGCAGGTAGTAATACCTCTTACAACAGGACACACAGATACAGGCCAACTACATATTTGTATAAGGTTCCAGACCTATGGACAGTGTGAGTATTGCTGTTATATGCATTGAATACCACTAGTTTAGAGGGTGTGTGTGTACATGCTTGTTTTGCATGGAATGCAGCTTGTCTGCATAGCTCTCAACTGTGGGCCTATCAACATGATGGCCAGAGGATTAGTTGTTATGTTTCGTCTGTTCACCACACAGGCTTGTCTCTGACATATCAGTGGCATTCTCTCTGTTGAGTACTATCAGTACATGGCAACATCCATTTGTGTTTCTGACTTCATATTCCTGAGTAAGGGTAAGTTGCAAGCAATCCTGTAACACCAGCTACTTTCACAGTATATAAAAGCAATATTGCAAATATGGCCCTGTGTTCCAGCCTCTGTCCTCCACCTATATACCAGGCTTTGTCCAGATGTCATGCAGTAAGAGGTTGTTAAGTAGTGGCCTATCATTATTTAGTGCTGACAGTCCTGCTATCATTCCAGCGATGTTGTGGACTCCCACACAATTTGTGGGGTAGGGTCCATATATATGAGGGCTACAGCTGGACAAAACGTGTGACCTTGTACAGTCCAGAAGGCAGTGTATGTAAAACACTGTCATATGCCCTTGTACGACATTTTATGAGGGAGGGATATGAAATGTTTTTAACCTAGGCTGTTACAGCATGTGAAGGATATCAGTAGTAAGACACATTAAGGTATATGGCTGTTCATTTTCAAACATTCCACCATGGGAACAATGGTGGGCTAGAGCTAATTGTCTTACAGACAGTTCTCTTTGTCAGTGTGATAGTGATGTTTTAAGTTAAGCATTGTTATGTGACAGATATATTTTCATTGTGACAACTTTTTTCCCCTGGGGGTTAAGTACAGAGTGTAATTGGAGGCTGCTGAACTACATCTGTAATTAATGTGTTATTTGGTTCTTATCTTCAAGGCAAGTGTTTTTTTTTTACTGTTGTACTACTTGAAGGCCTTAGCCTGGACAGCAACATTGTTATTTTTCAGATTACTGTATCAAATGTTTTGTTTGAGAGTTGCATTACTCTATTATTTTGTATTTCAAACACCTAACTGCTATAAGAAGTGGCATATTCAACTGATATAGTAAACAAATAAATAATTCTATGTATGTAAACTTGTGTGTGGTGTCATGTCCTTTGCATTGTCTGTGGGTATAAGTTTCATGCAATAATTGTCTTTTGTATGAAACAAATCAAACACTGGCCATTTTAAAAGGTGGCAACTGTATGAATACTAGCTGTTCGATAAGCTGTACACCATCTAAATATACTCTTCTTATACATACATATAAGTAGTAATATATTTATATGTGTATGTATATGTATATAGATATATAGATATATATATATATATATATATATATATATATATATGTGTGTGTGTGTGTGTGTGTGTGTGTGTGTGCATATTATATATGTGTGTATATGTATCATTGAAATGTTTACTGGTTCCACATTGTACATTCCCTATGGTAGACAGACTGTTCTGCATGATATGTTAGAGATATCATCCTGACATCGTACAGCTGAGATGGCTTACTGTTAACTTGTTGTGGCTATGATGTTGTGCAGGGTCCAGGGATTGAGACGTGCAGGTGTTAGTTATTGTGTTGCAAAGCAGATCTGTTTAGCTGTGGAGGAGGGGATGATGTCAATAATTACAAGAGGTACTTATTTTGGGCCCCTTCACCCCCATTAACAGTGTCTTTGGGCAGATGTTTTGCAGTGAGAGGTCCAGAGTGTGGATCCAATGTGCAAACACAATACACATTCATATATATATATATATATATATATATATATATATATATATATATATATATATATATATATATATCTTGGCGATATATATATATATATATATATATATATATATATATATATATATATACATATATCTCAACATATATATCTCATGTATATATATATATATATATATATATATATATATATATATATATATATATATATCAGTATATGTATATATATATATATATATATATATATATATATATATATATGAAGTGAAGAATGATTGTGGCCTAATGGTTAAGGTGTTTGCCTTACAAACACAAGATACAGGGTTTGAATCTCACAGGGGATAACTGGCTAGGCTTAAAATGGCTTGCAAGGGCAGTTAGCCTAGTAATAACCTATGGACCTAATTTTCCACAAGGGCGGGAGACTTAAACCTTGACACGGTTATAAATAGAACGTGCTGGAGGGACAGATTCATCACCCAGAGACTCCCTATGCTGTGGAACAAAATCCCGGTACATGTGAGGCAGAGCACCTCTCTGGTCTTGTTCAAGAGGAATCTTGACCAATGGATGGGAGATTGCAGATATACCCCAGGGATTACTTCAGCGTCACTGCCTGACAGAGGCACAGCAAAATGATAGGCATAGTTTTTATTCAAACTAAAGGGGTGGCGTAAGCCACATAACTATGGGCTAGGCTTATAAATGCCCTTGGGCAGATAGCCTAGTATGAACCTATGAACCTATGAACCTATATATATATATATATATAAAAACATATAAATACATTTCCCTTACTGTTGAATGACTGTGCTGTATGATATGTTTGAGAAAACATCAATTTATTTACATCTCAAATGCCTTAGTGGTAAATCACTTTAGCTGCAGTGTGCAGTGTCCTAGATGTGAGACTTGCAACGGCTAATTATTTTGTTGTTGGGCAGAACAGGGGCTGTTGGAGACAGAGTGATTAATGCACTTTAAAGCAGTTGTAAGCGGGTTTGTGCAGAGCTAACTGATGCTTACGTGAGCTTAGCTTAGTTTACGCCCACTTACGGCTGCTTACAGCCGCTTAAACCTGTGCTAATTTCAAATAAAGAAATAAAAAAGGGAGATAGGAAAGTTATGAAATTGGGGCAAGCAGGGGGACAAACAAGAGAAGAAACAGGTAGGGATGTGCAGGACGGGTGTAAGAAAGGACCATAGCTCTGCATTTTTTTAGCAGCAACAGCTGCTTTCAATTTGGGCATATTAGAATTTGGAGCCTCACACCCTACATGGAAGTGTGTGGGCATGATACAATATGGATGATTGATATGGTTAGATTTTGTGATGGGTACATGTCTCTGGGTGAAATGCAGAGCTACGTATGAGATGTGATTTTTTTTGGGGACAGATGCCCTTTTTTTTTAAGGTCAGAGTGGGATGTTAAGGAAGGATTATAGGCAAGTGTAGTGAGGGAGGTTTGGTAGGAGAAGTTGCATTTGCAGATAGACAAGACAGACAAGACAGCAGACAGGGGTGGTGTATGACATATGGGGGAGTAAACACTTTGACGGGGATGATTGTTGGGAATCAGAGGCTCATGAGCCCCCCAGATGGTAGGAGTGGCATTGATGTCCCCACCCAGTGTATTCACCACTACTCCTTTACAGCCCCGAAGGTGGCTGTTCTTGGGGAGGGGCAGGAGGGGCCACCTGCCCCTCTAGCTGTGCCAGCCTGTACCCCATCTGGTGCAAGCAGTCATCCAGCTCCATCTGGAGGACACTGCATTCCATGTCACAGACCTCTTCCCGGGTGACAACATCCTCACCGCGCCCACTTGCAAGGGGGTGGGTGAGCCCCATCCCCTGCAGTAGTTCCACCCGAGGGTGGTCCAGGACCAGCAGATGAGGGAGGTCTGGTTTGGGTCCCAGATGTGCTGGGACCCGGTGCCTTAGCCAGGTGGGGTGGGAGAGGTGGATCCGCTGGGATCTGCCTTCCCATATGTGCTATGGTGTGGAAATTAACAATGAATATAGGCTAGTCATGCACAATACATTGCAACATTAGTCAAAATAGCATGTATGGATATCCCCATTTACCCAAAACAGTGCAATTCTAACAGTGCCATAGCAAACAGAACCCTTGCATATATGGAATGGCATTCAGGGTTGCAAGAGCATGCCAGTTAGTTATATGTCAGGCAGGCAATAAAATGGTTATTCAACAGGGAATATTAGTATGCACACAGTTTAAACAATGATAAACCAAATGGAACAACAGTCCCAACAGTAGAGGTTTGTTTAGGAACACACTCATGTTCGTTTCAGTGTGATGTTTGGATCAGTTGAGTGGTGGGGGGAGGGAGCAGATTCAATTGACAACTGCTTTCAAGTATATTTGTCAATATACTACTATTCACTACTCTACATTCTGACCACACTTACACTCTACCTGGGCCATGGGGCTGCTGCAGCACACTAACAGCTGTAGATATCAACAGAGCAACTGTACCCTTATTTTAGTTATACACATCAGACCTTTTTCTATACCAATTTCTTTACCTGTGGGCCCTGTGCAGATGAACTGTGTGCACATTACATTGCTGTTTCTACACATATTTCAGATTCACATATTAGTTGCAGGCCCTGGAGTGTGTGTTGTGCCTATCACATACATCTACTGTGATGTTCTCTGTGTGCAGGTTTCTTGGCAACTGTGGAAACTATCTGTGACTGTGTGACACTTGAGGGGCTTGTCTGGGCCAGACTGCAGAGTGTGGATGGGTAGCATGCATCTATTTGTAGCACTGGGGCTGATCAACACAGCAATTGTACACCTTTCATAGTTATACACATCATACTAGTATTTCTATTCAGATTTATTTACCTGTGTGCCCTGTATGGAAAATGTATGTGTTGCAGTACATTACTTTTTCTGTTCAGATTTCAGTTTATAACTGCAGAACCAGACTGAGATGTTAGTGGTGGTCCCTGTATTTGAACCATGATGTGTGTGCAAAATTGAACTACAAACCTAGTCCAGATCAGACCGAGCTATTGGAGAGGTTTTGTATGCTGTTTGTGACATTTCTATTTAGTACATATTTTTGTGCACAGTACTTTTATTATGATATGCTGCATTATTTGTTTCCCATTTTCAGTACAAATTATGCATACACAACAGATATTGGTGTCACTGTTTGTGAAATGTGCACATTAGCTGAATTGCACATTTGACTGTTTTACAAATACATACTGCAATTTAGATTCCTGAGTACACAGTGTAGGTTTTAAGTCTGCACCTGTTAGCCTTATACATTTTTCAGTACATTCACAGCTACATACAGCTGAAATTGAAAGGTTAATACAAGACAATGCTGGCATACAAACAGGTAAAACACATTCTGATGGAAATATGTACTGTTGCTTTTTTCAGTTATTTGACATGTCCATTCTAAAGTATGCAGACAAGAGGTGCTAACTCAGTTCACCTCAGTTAATGCATTTTGCAGGACATGCACATTTCTATTTTTCAGGTACAAGTGAGATGACACACACCAGTGTTTGGGATCACCTTTATTAGTTTTGACATACATATCTGTGTACAACTCAGAAATCCACAATTATTATTCCTGCATGATCTGCACAGGGGACTGCTTTTCATTTCTAACTGTTACAGTAGCCCTGACTTGGCACCTTCTTGGCAGGTTTACTCAGACACACTCATACATATTCTAATATTCCTCTCCTGCATGCTGCACCTTGTTTTCTACTGAATCTGTATTACACAGCAGCTGGGAATACTCCCTTGTAATGCTGGCAGCCTGAAACAGGCATTAATTCCTTACTTTTACACCACAATTATATATAACGACAGTGCTACCATTACTATAATTTTGAATTCTTACTGTTAATATTAGGGCTATTCTGTACTCACCATACTACAGATGCAGCCGAGTCAGTGACTGGGCATGAACCTCAACATTCTGGTACCTCTCCGCAGCAGCTGTATGGGGAGACATCACACATTAATCACACCTGCACAGTCACAATTTGAACTTTTTCCATATATAGAGATACATAAAACTGCATACTTACAGACAGGTGGGACATCCTGCACTCAGGCTTCTTGGATCTATTGGTCCTCCTCCGCTTCATGTCGTTATGGTGGTGACGTACCTGCTCACCAGTATGGGGTATGCCAGTGGCACTGGTGAGATCCCATGCAAGCTGGTCCTAGGCCTCCACTTTGTACTGCGAACCCTGGTACTGGCTCTGCAGCAGCCTGCCATCATGTTTTTTTACTAGGAGCCCAACTCTGACCCTGGACTCCTGGATGTTCCAAAGTTGCTCTTGGAAGTAAACACCATCACCGACACTAGACATTTTGGTCCTGCTTTGAGCAATCCCAAATGATTATGACTGTATTCCCGCCTGTGATGTTTAAATAGGGCAGTTTCCCCACACTTTTTCTTGATTGGCCGGTTGTAATATGTTGAACTATGCCTAGTTCTGCACAAACCTGCATAACAATGCTTAAACCAGGTGAGCACAGCTGAAAGCAGGTAAGTAATGCTTTCACTAGCAAAGCATTGCTTAAATCTATTTTTTTCATTAAATTTATAAATTATTTTTTACATTTATATTTTATATATTCCTACCCCTACTGTGCTATATGTGAGCAATATGATTGACATTTATCATTCAAATTCCTTTAAAGTTTATTAAATAACGTGGCAGAGGGGGATTGGAATCAAGCATGTTCTACATGCTAAACCATGTCAGTACCACTATGCAATATCAGTTTGATGATGTTTTCTATCACACTAGCACTTGTCTATCATTTTCAGGATTTCAGCCAGGCTAAGCACAGTGGCACGCCACACAAACAAGTGGTGCACCATTTAAATTTTGGATTTATTTGATAAAAAAAATATATATTTTTTTTTTTAATTTTTATTGCTTTCCTCTTTCCCTACTGCTTCCATGCATTTAGGGCAAGAGTGCATATATTTGGAAGTGTGCACTTGAAGGCTGCTGCCTTCTAGGTGTTTGTGTTTTTTTTTTTTCCAGTATTCGCGGACACTGAAATGTTAGCTACTTACATTTCAGTGTCTGCGGACACTCGTTTACTATATAATATTAGATCCAGCCTCTAATATTATATAACTTGACACTCATCTGTGTCACAAAGTGCTGTACAGTGCTTTCTGAGAAAAGGGGGCATGTTACATGTGCAGGCACTGTTGACACATGCCCCCTGCGCTCGTTCCTGGTTCATGTCTGTTTAGATTAAATAGTTGTGCGCCTTCATTCATATGCAAGGTGCGCTGCTATTCTAAATGGACACAAACCACTCCGTGCAAGAATAGTCTTATTCTTGCACGGAGGTTTGTGAATCCTGGGGATAGTCTATTTTCCTGAATTTCTGGGACCCAAAAGCTACACCCATATCGCCTGCAAGGCCTAGTTGATATATAAATTGAAAGTCTGCCTCAGCATCAACTGCCTTTTGGTATGCAATGTACAGGGTATTATTTACAATGTATTTGTGCATCATCCAGGCATTTCCCATGATGCTCATATCTGGGACATGTGCAATTTATACCAGTCATTTCCTTTGTGTGGGATGATTTACCAAGTGAATATCGGAGTGATAAGTGTACACATACCTCACAGTGGTAGAGAAAACATGTCAATAGCTACTGAGACCAGAGTCAGTTCATAATGCTGATCACGGTTGAGTGTTGCAGATGATACTGGGTGTAGATCATTATGTGTATTGTACCTAGTCAGCCACTGTAGCTAGATAGCGCATGCATATGTCACTGAGCATGTGCTATAAGATCAATGCCATTTTGTATAGTCAGAGTGAATGCAGGCATAAATGTAGATGTGCATGTGAGTGTGTTTGAAGGAATGAGTCAGTCAGTTGTAATACATGTTCCAGTTACAGCTCCTGATGCTGTTTATGTACAGTAAATATTGTGAGCCCATCACAGTGCTTCAGTGTCTCATTTTAATACAAGAAACATGAGACATGGTGTCAGAATGGGATCTGAAGTTAAAGCAGCTCGCAGACCATGAGGCATGCAGTTAGAAGTGAAGGAATATACAGGAGCCAACTTGCAAACAGGTCAGTGGTTATTCTAAGGCACTTAAACTCATTTAAATGATTTAATGATTTTTCAGTTTCCAAATGGATGGCGAAGCATTCAGTATGTTTGAAATAATTACAGAGATAAACAAAATGTTCAAACTAGTGACATTTTGATAAATGTATTCAAAATAATTACAGAAATGTTCATAATAATTTCATAAGTGTTAAAATGTATGAAAAGTCTAAAATAACTGCATTTTTTCACAAAGTACTAGTTTTTTACATTAACTAAAATGTTTCAAAGTATCTGAAGTGTCCAGAGTGTTTGCAGTATTTGCAGTGTTAAAGTGAAGCCTTTTCAAAGAGATTGTTGTGCGTCTGAGCATAATTACAAGGACCTGGTCTGTGCTTATATTTAAAAGAATTTTGTTTTTATGGTAGAGGGATTTCGCAGACTTGGATCCTGGTGTTTGATTATAATATTGCTGAGAACTGGCAAGTGTTTGAGCAAGAATGTGATGTTTTCATACAGGCTGCATTTTCTGATAAAGATGTATGTATGAGAGCATTTATACTTCTTAATTAGCTGTCTTGGAAGCCATTGAGAGGGAACATTCATTTGTGTATGCACCTGCTGTGTATGCAGGGGAGGGAGGAAACCACTGTATTGTGATACAGGCTAAAACGTGGGAAGACCCTGAGTGCTTAAAATGTAAATTACGGAAATGTGTAACCCTCAAATATTACAATGGAAAGGCACATGTTTTACACAGGAAATCAAAAGCCTGGTGAAACTATAGCAGCAAATATTACTGACTTAAGAGATTAAGCTACAATGTGCAAATTTGGTGATCTGAGAGATGAGTTGATAAAAGACATGCTTATGTGTGGTGCTAATAATGATGCAATGAGAACGATTTTGCTTTGAGACAGTGATTTAACATTGAACAAAGCCATGAAGATTTGTCAAATATATGACCTTACAGAAAATCATACATCATGCAGTGTCTACCAGTACGAATATTGATAGTGTACAACATAAAGCTAAGATGGAAAAGAAGTACAAACCAAAGGGTGTGGCAGCTTCTAACCCTAACTATAAACTAAGAGGTTGTTTGCTGCCCAAGACCTCATTGCTAATGGTCGTAATTGTAGAGGCAGTCATGAACCTACACAAAAGAAGTGCTTAGCTTTTGGTCAACAATGTCACAAATGTAAAAAGTGGGATCATTTCAAAAGGCTT
This sequence comes from Protopterus annectens, assembly GCF_019279795.1. Lineage (NCBI taxonomy): Eukaryota > Metazoa > Chordata > Ceratodontiformes > Protopteridae > Protopterus > Protopterus annectens. The sequence continues at coordinate 38,389,090 of NC_056734.1, forward strand.
TCAAGTCTAAGGTGGCATGCACTTTTATTAAAAGAGTGCATCCAAAGAAGCAAGTAGATCTGTGAGTAAACTATCTATGTTGATGGTGTCTCTGTGATTGATGAAACAGTTAACACAGTAGATTATTGGTTGGCAGGAAAGCGTGAAATATTTTGTACTGTTTGGATTAATGGGAAACCTGTAGAGTTTAAAGCAGACACTAGATCTAAGTGCAATGTTATATCAGCACAGATGTTTGCTAAAGTAAAAGCTGGTAAAAAACTTGATTCAGCAAAGTGTGCAAAACTAGTTGTTTATAGTGGTGAAGAGATTCAAACTGATGGAGCAGTAATTCCTTTATGCCATTCTGCTGGAAATAGCTATGACTTGCAGTTTTACATAGTAAAAAGACATATGCAGTCACTATTAGGCCTCAAAGACAGTTTGAGAATGGGACTGATTTCATTTAATAAAGTGATCCATCATATAAGTCTAAATAACCATGATAGTTTTACACAGAATATTTTTAGTGAATATGCTATACTGTCACAGATGAGCTTGGCAAACTTCCAGTCACATACTTCACGAAGTTAAACCATGAAGAAAGCTCATTTGTCAGACCAGTAAGGAAGATTCTGATATCAATGCAGTACAAAGTAAAAGCAGAGCTTGACAAGATGGTGAATTTGGGTGTTCTAACTCCAGTAAAGGAACCGACTGAATGGGTATCCTCCATGGTCGTAGCTCATAAGAAAAGCTCAGATGATATTCGAATATGTATTGATCCAAGAGACTTAAACAACACATTTAAACATCCCCATCATCTGATGCACACAATAGAAGAAGTAACTGTTCTCATGTAGGATGCCACTGTTTTTTCTAAGATGCCAAAAGTTCCTTTTGGCAATTTTCGCTGGATCACAAATCTTCATTGTTTACCACTTTCAGTACACCATTTGGTAGATACAGATTTTTGAGAATGCCATTTGGGATAAATTTTGCCAGTGAAGTATTTCAGTGTGCGATGAAACATTTTTTCAGGTTATCCATGTGTTATTATAGTAAATGAAAATATTGTAGGGGGCAACGTTGAAATCGAATACGATAGAAACCTCAAGAAAGTTCTAGACTGTGTACGTGAAGTCAATCTTAAACTAAATCCTCAGAAATGCAAATTAAAACTGAAAGAAGTTACTTATGTGCGTCATTTGTTTACAAGTTTTGGCTTAAAACCAGATCTGTCTAAGCAAGCAGCAATTCTTGAGATGCCAATTCCAGAAAATGTTGCATCTTTTTTTTACATTTTCTTGGTATGGTCAACTATTTTGGAAAGTTCATCCCAGACCTGAGTGAGCTTTCAGCACTGCTATGTGAGTTAACATTCAAAAATGTAAACTGGTCCTGGTTGGAACAACACCAAAGAGCATTTGATGTTCTGAAACAGAAAAGTCCACCCACACTGGGAAATTATGATGTTCACAAACCTGCAACTCTTTCGTGTGATGCTTCAAAGTACGGTCTTGGTGCAGCATGTCTTCAAGAAGCCATACCAGTAGCCTAAGCATCAAGAACTTTAACCCAAACTGAAATGCAGTATGCACAAATTGAGAGAGTTTTTGGCTATAGTGTTTGCATGTTCAAAGTTCAATGATTATATTTATGGCAAACCTATTCAAACAGAGACTGATCACCAACCTCTAGTGACAATTCTGAAAAAGCCAGTACATACAGCCATAGCACGCTTGCAATGCATGATGTTAAAACTGAAAAAGTACAATTTCAATATTGTCTATATAAAAGGCAAATTTCTATACCTTGCTGATGCTTTGTCAAGAGCATCCAGAAAAAGAATAGAACAACAGGATAATGAAAAAGCAGACTTTGAAGTCATGGAAGTCAGAAATTTTTCCTCATCACATCTTGATGAACTCAGAAGTCATACAGCTTCAGACCCCGTTCTTCAGAAGCCGAAACATGCTATCAGTCAAGGATGGCCAGCATGACAAACCAGTCTAGCACTTGATCTACTGAGAAGAGATCATGATGGAAGATGGAATCATCATGAAAGGCCTTAAAGTAGTAATTCCTACAGCATTACAACAGAAATATATCAAAATGTGGCATCATGGTCACCTAGGTATGATTCAACCAAAAGAAGGGCAAGAGATATAGTATTTTGGCCATCTACATCAAAAGATATAGAGAAGGAAACTCTAGCATCTTTTATTTGCAATAGTAGTAAATTGCACCAACAAAAAGAACCACTTCAGGTAAACCAGATTCCTGAACTACTATGATCAAACGTTGCTACTGATATTTTCAAATGGAATGGTCAACATTACTTAGTGTTAGTAAAGTCTTATTCAAATTTGTTTGAAATTGACCTTCTTCCTAAGTTAATGGCCAGCACTGTCATTGTGAAATTGAAGAGACGTTTTTTTCTGTTCATGGTAGTCCGCACAAAGTCGTATCTGACAATGGTGCAAAGTTTACAAATCAGCAGTTCAAGAATTTTGCTGAGTCTTGGGACTTTGCCCATGTTAATAGTAGTCCTGTGTATCCACAGTCCAATGGATTAGCTGAGCGTGCAGTTCAACGTGCAAAATGTTGAAGAAATCCAGGAGAGATGGTACCGATGTTTTTCTTAACCTACTTAATTTCAGAAACATTCATTGAGATAATTTGCTTGGTTCACCTGCTTAGAAATTGATGTCCAGACAGACTAGAACAACTGTTTTGACCAGTAATCAACTATTGATTCCAAACGTAAATTATAATAGAATGGTCAAGACTCAACTTTTGAAAAAAATGTCACTCACAAAAGTTGTACTATGATAAATCCAGCAAACCTCTTAGACCATTAATTCATTCCCTCGAGTACAGCTCTTTTGAGTATGTACTTTTAACTCCCAGTGGGTGTGGCTTGAGCCTTAGAAATGAAGCTATCATGTTACAGTACTAACAAATACTCATTGTAAGTGGTCAAATATCAATGCAATTGTCTTTGCCATTATGCATGCTTCAAGATAAATGATTCTGATACCATGTATATAGCATGGTTTTGAAATTATTAATGCAAATATAAACAAGCAATATTTGACCCTCTAGAGGTGCAGTAGGAGGTAACGGCAGAAAAACCTGGAGGAGCACTAAGCTGTAATGCAGTGACTGCTAGCTCCATATGTTATGGATGTTGCAATAGGTTCCAAATAGTTTTTGCTGCCTTCATCATATATGTGTGCTCCTGGTCCCTATTTACCATGTCAATATGCAGGTGTTTTTGCTTGCCTCATGTATGTCTTCAAGCATGGCATGCTTCACATTGATTATGTCTTGCATGACATTAGTGGAAAATGTTTGTACACAGTAATTTGACCTGCATATCCCATGTGTGCAATTAGTACAAGCAATTGCCACAAACACCTCCATTCCCATGTGCTGTTTGTGTAGCAGTGGCACCACCCCATGGTGTATGTGAGTTAATGAAGACTGGGCACCTTGTGTTGGGCTGACATGGGCAGTCTAGCATCTAAACAATGGTGATGGGGGTGTCAATGCCACCATAGACATATCTGTAAATGTGGGTGCTACCATGTTACAGTGTTTTCTGACTTTGCTTTGCTCAGGCTGTGAAATTCTTTGTCAGGTACTGATGATGCCCTAACATCAGGCATATCCTGCCCTGTCCTGAAAAGACTTATCCCAGGCTAGTGGCACTTGTTAAGGCAGAGAGAGAGAAAGAGACCTCTGTCTATATATGAAAATATATGATGAACTGTCCTCTCTTTCCACACACCGATATATGACACACATGTACATTGAAAAAAAAAACAAACACACACCTTAAGGTGCAGGTTGTGACTTTTGCAACTCTGATGTACCTGTTGGAGAAATACCTTGACATTTGCCATAGGTACAGCTATGACAGTGTTATGCCACTCTAATTTCCTAGTGGCACATGACTACAACCTGGTGCATCCACATCATTTACACATGGTGTCACCACCAGTTCAACTCCCATATCCAGGCCTCCTCTGGTTATGAGTAGATATGGACACAGTGAAATGCTCAGTATTCATATGATGCTCTGTGTTAATGGGCTTACTTCAGTGGCTTGTCTCTCCCTTGCAATAACATGAGCCTTTGTTTGTGTGCATTGAATTGGATTTGTGATACTATAATAGTCCCGCTGTGCTCTTGTGTTGTGCTCACCCATGGCATTCAAATCATCCACTGGGTCCTGCCAACTATGATCCCTAAAAACCTAGCCATCTCTGTCTTTGTCCAGAATCTGCCTATCAGAGCTTCACAAGGCCTGTAGGAGTACATCTGTCTTTGTTGAAGTGAACTTGTCCAGCTTCTGATGCTTCATACAATGATGATAAATGTTCATAAAGCACTGCTCACTGGCCATGGTTCAGCTGTGCATGCAATATGTGGCATGGCTGCGATAAAGTGGTGCCACAGATCAGGCTAGAACAGTTTGCCATGCAGCTGCACTGTCAGTTCGTTACAGAGTTCAGCACGTAGTCCATAAGCAACATTGGTTGTAACATGAATCATGTGACTTGTGGTCCTCTAGATCCCACTGCAGCCTACCTTTATTTGTACACCATTGCACCTCATGCTCACACCTTTCAAATATTCAGAATATTACAGAATGTCCAAATGTTTACTCATAGTTTTGGTATGTTCCTCTTAAAATTTGTGGTTTTCTAGCAAATCTTTGAGGAATGCAGTCATTAAATAATGGCAGATCTTTGAGTTTCAGACTTCTTATCCTTTAGAGAAACCATACTAATCCAACATTTGTTATACTATCAACTTTTTAAGTCTATAAGAAGAGTATTTAATATCTGTCTGTGATTCTGGCCTTTAGAACACCCTAATTATTTTTGGATTTGTCCAGAATTCTTGAAAAGAAAAGTTAAAAGGTATGTCCTCTGCATATCCCTGGCTTGAAACCTTCCTCTTCCTTTGATGTTGCTCCTGATTGGAATTCTGCAGGATAGAGTGTATTTGCTCTGACATCACCACCCCAGTCTGTAGTGTTAACCCTTGTGGCTTTCTACAGGGTGGCTGGAGGCAGCCATGTCCTGTAGAGTGTGTACTCTCATTTGCCCCAACTATAGCTGTCAGCCTCTAGTCAAAGTTAAAGTCAAAGTAAGCATTACTGTAGATCAGATATACTCAGAAGTGCAAGCTGAATAAAATTACATTGCTTTGGTGCCCATGCAAGACACAACAATGAACACATAGTTTGAATGACAGTAAGACTAATGCACATACAGTAATAATTAAAATACTAATAACACAATAAATTACCACAGATTGGACAGGAAGACCTTAGACAATATTATACTAGTAGGTATTGCTTAGAATATTGCACTTCATCAGTTGTAGCATGATATATTTTGATGTTCATATTGCACATGCATGGTGTGGTGACTTACTCCTAACTATTGCACATTTAGGAAGTAACAGCATAAGAAATCAGGCTAACTGTACAAGTTATTGAAGCAATTTGCTAGAGTAATCACTATAGCAGATACTTCATAGCAAGTGGCATATGGATCTAATTATTCGCTGTCATGCCTGGCATTCAACTTGAGCAGCCTTATGGATGAGGGAAGAAGCTCCTGTTCAGTCTAGATGTTCTGCAGTGTAAGCTGCAATACCGCCTGCCTGAGGAAAGGCAGATGTACATGCCATGGGCAGGGTGAGTAAGATCATTGGTTATCTTCCTAGCCCTTCCCACACACTGAGTCTCATACAGATCATCCATGGAAGGGAGCGAGGAACCAATGACTTTTTCCTCTGTCCTCACTGCCCTCAGGAGAGCATTGTGGTCAGGTGCTTTGCAGTTCCCATACCAAACTATGATGTTATTTGAAAGAATGCTCTCAATTGTCCCCCTGTAGAAGGCTTTGAGGATGGACTGAGATAGGTTTGCCTTCCTCAATTTCCATAGGATGTGCAGACATTGTTGTGCCTTCTTCACTGTATGGCTAATATGAGTATCCAGGATAGGTCATCTGTGATGTGGACCCCCACAATCTTGGTATTTGTGACTCTCTCCACTGCCACCATCTTAATTTCCAGTGGGCGATGTATCTCCTGAGTTCACCTGAAGTCCACTATTAATTCTTTGGTCTTGCTTACATTTAAGGCCAGATTGTTGCTGTCACACCAGCCTATCAAATGCTTCAGTTCATCCCTGTTGGCTGTTTCCTCACCATTTCTGACAAGAACTATGACAGTGGTACCATCTGCAAACTTGATAATTTTGTTGGAGTCACGCATGGCCATACAGTCATGCGTCAACAAGTTGAACAGCAGATGACGAAGGATGTAGCCCTGAAGGACACCCATGCTCAATGCAATAATGATTGAACTGTTATTTCCCACACACATGTTTTGGCATCTGTAAATGAGAAAGTCCAGTATCCAGTTACATAGAGTGGTGTTGATGCCCAGCAGGATCAGCTTTAATATCAGATTCTTGGGATGACAGTGTTAAAGGCAGAACTAAAATTGATGAACAGCATTCTGACATAGTAATTCTTGCTCTCTAGATGTGCCAAAGATTCATGAAGTGCTATAGCTATTGCATCAGCCATGCAGTGGTTAGATCTATAAGCAAACTGTAATGTATCCAGTGCTGCAGGTAGGCTTGAAGAGATATGTTTTTTTGATCAAACACTCAAAACACTTCATTACTGTTGATGAAAGAGCAACTGGACAGTAATCATTTTGGCTTGTCGGTTGAGATTTTTTAGGTAAGGGAATGATTGTCATATTTTCGAAGCAACTGGGTACAATGGCTAGTTGCAGAGATGTGTTGAATATATCTGTTAGTACAGTGGACAGTTGGGTGGCACAGTCTCTTAGAACCCTTCCAATAATATTATCAGGACCAGCTGCTTTTCTTGGGTTTACTCACTTCAGGGTGTTCAGAACATCAGATGTTCTTAGACTAGCACCTTCTCACTCTGTTCGACAAGGAGCTTATTTGGCACAGTGTTGTTATCCATGTCAAATCTGTTGAAGTAGGTGTTTAGTTTGTTCAGTAATTCTGTGCTGTCATCACACGGGGAGGATGCAGGCCTTTAGTAAGTTATGGCTTGAATGCCTTGCCAGAGACATCTGGAGTCTGTTTGGTCAGAGAATTGTCCCTGAATTTTACATCCGTAGGTCTTCTTAGCCTCCTTTATACCTCTACTTAGATTTGCTCTGGCCTCTCTCAGGGCATCCTTGTCTTTTGATTTAAATGCAGCATTTCGTGTCTTTAGGCGTTCATATACTTTACCAGATAGCGAAGGGTTTTGATTAGCACACATGGTGATACATTTGATGACTGTTACATCATCGATACATTTTGAAATATAGGCCATTACAGATTCCATATACACCTCCAGATCAATATGTTTTTTTCCCTTATAGATGCAGCTCTAAACACGGACCAGTTTGTACATTTAAAGTAGTCCTGTAGTGCCAAGACTGCTCCCTCAGGCCATATCCTTATTTGCTTGGTTGTAGGTTTGCCCCTTTTTAGCAGTGGTGTGTATGCAGGAAGCAGCATGATGGTCAGATGGTCTGAGTTGCCCAGATGTGGATAAAGTACTGGTTTGTAGGCCAGTTTACATTTGTGTACACCTTATCCAGAGTATTCATCCCTCTTGTTGCAAAGTTCACATGTTGATGGTAATGGGATAATTCGGATTTCAAGTCATCTTCATTGAAATCACCTGCAATTATATGGGCAAACTCAGGATTCTTATTCTGGAGGCCATTTACTGAGAGATGCAGAATGTTCAATGTCACGTTGGTATTAACACAAGGGGGAATGTAAACAGCTGCTATTCTCACTCCATTGAATTCCTTAGGCAAGTAGACGTGTCTACATTTTAGTGACATGAACTCAGGGCTCTAGGAGCAGTGATATGTGATTATTTCACAGTGTGTACACCCGTTGTTGTTGATATACACACAAACACAAGGTTTGCCACAGAAAGACTGATTTCTGTCAGCATGAAATAATGACATCCCCTACATGTATATGGTTGAGACCATAAGATCGAAGTTTTGAAACTTCAAACATTTCGAGTGGAGATCACTATACAACACAGAACAGGAAATTTACCATTTTCTTCACTATAGTGCAATCTTGGAGTTGTTATATTTATTTAACAGGGGGTGTGGGTGCAGGGGGACTTGCCCCCCCCCCCTCGCAAAAACATTTTGCTTTTATTTATTTTTTTAATTAATATTTTGAAGTTTCAAAACTTCAGCCTTATGGTCTTAACCATTTGCAGTTCGAAGTTTTGAAACTTTGAGCTTGTAGATTAGTTCTACACACACACACACACACACACACACACACACACACACACACACACACACACACACACACACACACACATATATATATATATATCTGTTGACCATCTCACAGGATGAATGAACCAAGAATTGTGTGTGGAGGTCAAAGTACTAAGGGATGGCAAGGACTGAATGAGCTATGTAAAGTTCAATTGAAAATGACTATAGAACTATAAAGAAGATTATTAATGATGTATAATGTTTCCAATGGAAAATATGTCAATTATGGTTTGTTTTCATTTATATAAATGCATGATTGTCTACGTCATAAGTGATAACTCAATGAAGATGTTTTTTGTTTAAAAAAAGTACTATAAACACACAAGGAGAACACCTGCACCTCATCTGTGAAACTATATAAGTTTTACTGAGAAATCCATTATTGCACCTAACAACAGGCCAATGTTTTGCTCTTACTTGGCATTGACAGTGTTATATAAAGACATAAGCATGAGCATGTGTGCGGACACACACACACACACACACACACACACACACACACACACACACACACACACACGCACACACGCACACACACACACACACACACACACACACACACACACACACACACACAGACACACACACACACACACACACACACACACACACACACACACACACACACACACACACAAAATACCTGCAGTCAAAAAGCACACTGAACGTAAATCCATATAAGTTAATTGGAGAAAATATTTATAAAAGAACTTGCTCTGTATTTTTCAATGGAAATAATAGTTCTTATGATAAGATAAACCGATATAGTACAAATAAATTGATATTGATGAATCTTTTAATATAAATGTAACTTCCACCAAATATTGCAAATAATGTGAATTATTTGACATAATAAGTAAATGAAAATGGGAGATAATTGTTAACAGAAGAAATTACCAAATACATAAAACTAATGTATTAATTATTTCTTAGGTATTTCAGCACTCAAATTAGCAGTTAATAAGGATCTTTTTTTCTCTCATTTTGAAAGGGATTCCATCTTCTCAAGTTGGAAAAGATTCCCTCCTTTCTTGTTTAAAAATTGTTAGTGCTGTAATAGTTTCAATGGACATGTTTCCAGTTAGACTCTTGATCCCTTGGAGGCTACATAATCACAAAACCAGGAGTCTATTTTTTGTATATTTTGCTTTACCGAACATATTTCAGTTTACGATAAGTTTACCTTTTCATAGGATCATTGATTCAGAGTTATTTTACTAAGTTTACAGCCAAAGGTGATCATCAAGAAGCAAAGTCACATTATCCTGTGCTGTGGGGCATCTAGCAGTGTCCCTGATTAAATGACTTGCATCACATATTCCAGGATAAAATAATGAGCACCCATCCATTAATCTCTTCTTTATAAGAAGGGGCTGCCTGCTTCATAAATAAGGGTTACATTGGGTTAAGTATCTGTCACACGTACTCTCAGCTGTCATGATTTTCACAGAATGTCCATATTTTTGCCTCATATTTTCACTCTGGTCCTCACAAAATTTGTGGTTTTATAAAAAATCATTGAGGACTGAAGTCACAAATTAAGGACAAATATTTGAGTTTCAAACTTCATAGCTTCAGAAAATCCATGTCAATGCAAATCATGCTAGTATAACAACTTTTTAAGAGTATATGAGCAATATTTAAAATCTGACTCTGATTTTGGGACTTTATCCCTCCATTATTTTTGGCTTTGTCCATATTTCGTGGGCTAAGAAGTTGAGAGGCATGCTATTACACATTGGTATTATTGATGGGCTTGGGTTTCTAGAATGGGTCCTTGCTTTACCACTAATTGTGTCATTCATAGCATGGAAAGCTAAGCTGGGATCATAGCTTAGGATTCTACATGCCACTGAGTTCAGCATCAAAGATTTAGTCTAGCAGAGTAGATAAGGGTACTGTGACCTAAGATTTTTTGGTTATAAAACATTGAGTCTCTCAAACTGGTTTTGTTGCTTGGTAAGGTATATGCCAAAGGGTGCATTATATTCAATTACAGGCCAAAAAAGGGATGAATAAATTAGGACTCTAATTTCCTATATTTTAGAAGACATGCCACTACAAAATGATGGTATTGTGAGAGACCATGGAATATAGGTAGATAACCTTCCTCTCCTTTAATTGTTATGTTGTACCAGTGATTAAGAAATCCTTTTTTCTGACACAGCTGACCATTAAGGGTATTTCCTCCAGATCCAGAGAAGTTCTAGTTTATTCATCCCTTGTAAGGCAAGACAAAGATGTCTTCCTAATGGGTCTATAGGATAGAGGAAAGGTCTCCAGCCTCTCTTGGTCCCTTAAGTCCATGAACATTTTTGTCTGTAATCTTCAGGGTCTTGCCAACTGCTTGATATGTTTGTTAAGATAAATTCCAAAGAAGGCACTGTATTTGATGACTGGCATGATCATTGCAGAATGCAGAGGGGTAGGGACTTCTATGGATCAAGAAGACATACCCTTAGTGATCAGCATGCCAGACAGAAGGATTTCCTAAACACTTTGGCACATGATGATCAAAGGTGAGGGAGTTATCTACTCCTGCTCTAAGATTTCTCAAACAGCTTCATTTTGGAGTGGGGTATTTTCTATACTGTAAGCTAGGTAGAGGGGGTTGTTTGCCAAATGTATTGGGACTATTTTTTAAGAATTTAAGTTTGGCTAATTTTCATAGCCCTAGCTATTAACATATGTAAGTTCTCGTTGTAGCTTTGGCATGTCTGAAGGGGATTTGCGTACAAGACTCAGTTTACAATCATCTGCAGTTTAGGGTAACCAGAGCCCCCCATTTCTGAATTGGGGGTCAGAAAAGTATATGCCAAATAGCAGAGGCCCTAACATGGATACCCGTGGTACCTCCCCCCATGATCTCTGAGGATGCACCTGCCACTCTCACAGTGCAGATTCCATCCCTCATCCAATTAGCTATCCATCTATCTACAAAGGGATTAATTTGGGGTGCATTTAGCTTGATGATAATAATGACATGTGCTGTTATGGTATCAAATGCCCCATCAAGGTCTAGTATGTTGTATGGGCAATGTGAAGACTGTCAATAGCTTGCATTACCCTCTCAAAAAACTCACCACATTCATTAGACAAGATCTGTTCTTAATAAAGCCAAACAGCTCAGGGTGAAGTCTACAGCATCATTTACATTGTAGTCTCTCAGGCCTGTTATGACCCATTCGGTGGCCATTTAGAGCAGGCTGTTCAGGCGGATGGGTCTATAATTCATGGGTTCTGTGGTTGGACCTCTCTTGTGAAAAGACACCACAGTTGCTGTCCAACAAACCCTGAGGACAAAGCCACTGGATAGGCTCAGGATGAATAACTGTACTGTTGGGTCCAACAGTTCATGTTTAGTGCTGCTAATCAGGTAGCCTAGTGTGCTCTCTGAATGTATTTTTAGTTTTGGAGTGTACTTTTAACAATTGCTATTTTGTAAAAATAGGATGTTTGAGATCCTTAAGGATATGTGTGTGGGTTTTGAATACATGTGTCTATAGTAATATTTATACTAAATTCATCGGAAGCCCTGGTTTTCCTGATGGTATTTTTCAGCACCTTGGATAACCTTTTGATGATGTCCTTGATTTGTAAGTATTTCATTTTCTGTATGTTCTAATGGTTTACTTTTAGTAGAGATTGACAAATGTGTACATTTTTCCAGATGAACATATAATTTATTTGCATAAGTACTAACTGTGTCAGCATTTTGGGGGTTAATACTTAAACTTTGAGATTTCATCATAGAATTGCAGGATGGTTGTACGTTTGAAGTAATAAATCTGCTATTTTGGGATTTTGAAAGATAAGGTTCCCATTTTGTGGTCAGAATTGACTGAGGGAGTGTAGCAGTGGGATAGTGCATGGAGATGCTATATTTTTTTAAAGAACAGGCCAAGAATATTTGTCGTCAAGTGGGTTCTTTGCCTATTTGATCAAAGGAATTCTTGTTTATGAAATCAAGTAATTTGTAAGCATAGCTTGTATCTGTGGTATAGGTCACCCAGTTTATTAACAACAGGCAACTACAGTCGCCTAGGATGATAGAGTTTATTGTGTATTTGAAGTTCATTCAATGCATTTGGGAAATTTAATTAGTTTTCAGGGTCATTGATGGAGTCCTGTTACATGCTATGACCTGGTAGCTATTTTTCTACAGAGTGAGTTTAATCTAGTTTGGTTTGTGGGTCTCTGAGGATCTGTTTGAGTTAATGTGGTCTTTAACAAATACAGATACTCCAACACAATTCTTATTGAGTCTACAGATGTAGTAGGCACAAAACACTAGTGCAAAGGGAGTGATTCTGCATTTTTAAACCAGGTTTCAGTAATAATAATACACCCATGAATATATTCCTAAGACAGGACTTTGAGGGCAGGTAATTTCTTATTAAGGATCCTAACATTGAGGAGCACTGTATTTATATTATACAGTGCTTTATTTGTTATATTTTTTAGGATGAAGGCTCCATTCTCTAGACTCTGCCTAGAAGATGGGCTATATGGGTAGCAAAGGCTTTAGCAAACATAATGAAGCCCTGAGTTGAGATGTTTAAGCCATCATTGGCAAGGTTTGATTATGGTTACATCTTTTTGAAACAGAATGTTCTTATTGTAATATAAATGCTTTTATCTCTCTTTTTATGATTCTACCTATATGATTTATCTGTTTTTTTCTTTATAAATAAATAAACAGCATAGAAAAGAAAAGCAAGAAGGGCTATTTAGTAATTCAACCCATACTGACAAATACTGACTCTGCCCTTGAGTAGCACCACTTACTCAGCCAGTTGTTAAAATCAGTTATTATTTCACTTGTATCTTGTCATCATCTTGGGGAAGGTATTTCCTGCATTTGTAACATGCATGGAGAGCTCAGAAATGTCTGTCTGCATATTCATTACGTTTTTGATTGCCACGTCATTTAAAACTACATAGACGACCACTGCATTATAGTCAAGGTTGCTTGTGTTGAAAGTCTTCAGGGCCCTTGAGACATCTGAGATCTTGGCACCCAAAAGACAACTCCCCATCACCCTATCTTTGTCCAGCCTTGTGAGAGTAGAGTCAGTGTGTTTTACTATGGAGTCGCCAATCATCAGTATATTTTTAATAGTAAAGGATTTAAATGTATTTGGTTTGGTGTAGGAGTTTTTTTTTTGGTGACTTGGAGTTATGGATTTGGCAGTATATGTGTGTGTTTCTTTTTACTTTTACCTGAGATCTAGTTTTGTTAGAAATTGGAGGCTGAGGTGAAGACCTTTTTTACAGACTCAACATACAGTAATGTTCCATGTATTTGACCGGTGTGCTGTGGAGGCGTGTGATGGTCACACACTGTGATTTTTGTGAGACTGACGCCTCCATCTTAGTTAAATATCTATACGTCTCTTAGGTAGTTTGTGCTAGGTAAGTACTAGTTCTTGGTCAGTGAATATCAAGCAGTTGTTACACTGCCTGCACATACCGACTGCTAAAGGCTGGTAACTGATGGAACTTCAGCTGACTCAACTTCTGTTTATTTCAAGTGTGTAGAAAATTAGGGATATTACACTTAATTGTATATTTTCTTTGCTATTAAATGCTGTTTTTTCTTGATAAATTCTTATAAGTGCAGAATATTATATGTCAGTGAGGACCAAAAATAATTTTAGTATAATAGTTATCCATTGGAGGTATACTACTAAGGTAGAAATAACTTGCAGTAACATAACATTGTCATAAATAAAGAAGCAGTGCCTTTAGTATAGACAGCTAATCAGTATAGTTCTGACAAGACTTGATAGGGAAATATATATATATACATATATATATATATATATATATATATATATATATATATATATATATATATATATATATATCTCAAAGTGCCTGCTTCTGTCCAGTACAGGTTTGCATGGTGTTGCATGCAACACAGCTCAGCACAATATAGACGAGCTATAAATTTAATCAAAACAAAGGGGAAAAATGGATTTTGGCTCCAACTAATAATACAATAAACCAATAATAATGCTTCCTTGAAACAGCAGCAACTTATGCTCTGCCACAGAATAATCCCCACACACTTGGCTAAATTCTTTGTTGTAACAGTAACTAAGTTATAAATAAAAAAATGGAGCGAAAACAGATTTAATACTGGGAAACAGCACAGGAAGTAATGAATTCAGTCAGGCCACCATACAAAACAACACTTCAATTTCCAGAACAGTAAATGAAAATGGAAATGAGCAAAACTTGACTAAATACCACTCAAATGCCAGAAATCAACAGGTGACAAAAATCAGATGAAATAAAGTACTTTCTTGATTTGGGGTTTTAAAATTATATCAGATTCAGTACTGGCCTTTGGTCAGCTGGTGCTCTAGGCAAAAGATGCCCGCCACAACACCACATGGTGCCCCTATCCTGGTGTACCTACACCATCCATATTACTGGAAAAGCGTCCCTGCTACAGCGATGCCCTAGGTGGCCACCTCATTGGCCTATGCCTAAGGCCAGCTATGATCACAATGACACTTTACTGATATCAGCCTTATGATGTATTGCAGTAATGACACCAAATAAGCCTCAAGCAGTGCAATATATCTGAGCTAACAATGTAAATAAACTAATGAAAAATATGCTTTTGGCACTAACCAATAATGTTAGCTTCCTAAAAACAACAGCAGCTTATCCTGCCCCACAGGATAATCACCACTATCTCTCAGAGTGTCCAAACAGTTGGCTCAGACTTTTGCTCTAAAATTAGCTAAGTTATAATTAGTAAAAATGGAGGGAAAACAGCAGATTTTGCACTGAGAAGCAACCCAGTAATTCAATAATGCAGCAAACCAACTGTACAACAAATCATTTCAATTTCCACCAAAGAAAACAAAATAAAATGAGTAAAACTTGTTTAATTGTCCCAGTCCCCTTCGATAAACACATCACACTGAATGATATTTGACGACATTTATTAAAACTTCCATAACTTAGCTTAGATTACCAACTTTAATAATTACAACTGGACATAGTATAGTTAATTCTGAACACAGCATAAACATCTTTTTAATGTTAATCAGGACAGCGTACCTTCTCATCCTGCCCAGTAAGCAGCATTCATACCTTTGCTGGCTTACTTTACTTATGAAGCAGCATCCAAAACTCACTTCACATCCCATTTATTGAATTACCCAACCTTTACTTATGAAGCAGCATCCCATCTCACTTCATAAACCATTCACTGAATTACCTTCCAACCAAATAAGCCACATCCTTACCTCCGCTTCTTTACCTATTCAGCAAGCTTTCTCCAGCTGCTCATTTCCTTTCCCCAAATCCTTGAAATGAACCTCCAGACACCAGAGGGGAAACAGAAGAGGGCAAGCCTGTCCCTCTCCTCTGCCCACCAGCCTGACCAGGCTGTTCCCCCTCCCACCTGCCAAAATTTTCTAAGCAACTACCCCATTTAAAAGAGGGAGTTAAGCCAAACATCATTCAGTGTACTAATTTGTAAACCAAAATCCCTGCCATCAACCCCAAGCCCTAACATACCAGTACTGAAACATACCAGTATTGAAATGTGCCTTGATGAACCTCAATAAAATAACAATAGCTGTGACCCCTTTGTACCATACCAGAACATACATTCTCACCAAATATCTTCCTTTTCACTCTGCTTCTCTCAAACAACTACTCACTACTCCCTCTGTTAACTGTGCTCTGTGACCGCATTGCACCACTCTGGTAACCAGGACCTGTTCTGCAAGCAATATAGTCAAAAGCAGGAACATCCACCCTGCCATATACATCACCTTCCATGCTACATCCTTCAGGCCCCAACTATTGCCACCTGTGAAAGAAAAATCAGTGTAAATTCTCTGCTTACACTAATCAAACTTTCTTAATGACATTAAGCAATGTTAAAGCATGCCCTGCCCCTAAACCTGCTAAATTGCCATAGCTTGCCCCCTCAGCCTAACACTATCTTAATCACCCTACCAACTATCCCACTTGATTACTGAAGCCCTTGTTAACAGGGGCCATTTAAATCACATACATTAGAAGAAAACTAATATTAATGCCCTGTCATGACAAATCTAGCTAAACCATTAAACAACAACAACTACTACAAGTACAACAGCAACTTGTGAACTGTAAGAGTCCCCAGTCCCCCCATCTAAACTGAATGACCTGAAATATGCACATAGCCCCAGGACTCCCAGCTACAGAAAGACCACCATCTCACCCGGACTTCAAGTGCACTAGCCTAGTCATCAAAATATATGTAATCACTAACCGTCACCCCATGCTCATTGTTTATTGCTATAATTATACTCCTCACATGCCCAAATGATATATTCACCTGGTAATATGCCTACTTGCCCCAATACTCTGAAGGCTCCCCACCCCTTTGCCAATCCATTGCCCCAACTTGTAGTGACAACTGGCCCCCTCCACTCTGCCATTGAATGATCCACTAACCGCTGCCGCTCTGCACCTCTGCCGCCTGTGACCCATTGCGATCTGCACCACAAAGAAAACTAATTACTCTTGACACACAAAATGTGACCATGTTAGTCACTGCCAAAAGCCTACTTCATAACAAAATGCATAGATTCATAAACTAAAGTCCAAATATTCAACCCCCACAGTCATCCTTCTGGGTCACCCATGCAACTACAGTATTCTCAAACAAATCCTGCTTACCCAGGAACCACCTTTCCTGTCAGCCTACTACTACTCTCTCGACCATAGCCCATTCAACCAAATTAAACCACTCAACCTTGTCATCCCGCACACTATGGTGCTTCAAACCAAAATGTGCTTCACACACCATAATATTGCCAGCTAACACAAATGTGTACAACCCCCCCCCCCAATTCCTACTACTTACTCAAAACCACAGTTTATTAAATGTACCCAAGCATGAAACCACACATACCTCTCAGCACTGTAAACCTAGAGAAAATGTGTGAGTCAGTCATCCAGGCTTATCCACTAACAGCCACACCATACTCCTAATAACAGCAACAGTCAAAGCTGAGAAGTGAGGTTAGCATCCCAACCCAAACCCCAAATTGTATCACTACCCGTGACCTCAATCTATGACACGCTACCAGTCACAACCCTTTTTACAGCCACAACCATCACCTGATGGGATCACCTCCTTCGACCCATCGACCAATACGAAGACTGTGTTGACACCATCTATGTCCTCCTTGCATCGCAATCCACTAGCTGAAACCCCCATGGAAGTACCATCTGCAAAGACAAACAAATGTAAAAACTATGAAAAACATAAGACATTTAACCACAACCTACCCACCCAAGTAGAAAAGTAATTATCGCACTTGCAACTCTAGTTAATAAAATTACAAATTTAACATTATGTTTTCTGTAGGGTATGAAGCATGACATGTCACCCCTCCAAGTGTGAAACAAACTGCATACCTTCTGTACAATCTGTACCATTGAAAGGTATAACACCAGTAAGAGGCAAGCCATAACCACCCATCCTTCCCTATCCCTAAGTAATCATTCAATACCTGGAAAAGCAATGACTGTCAGCAGCTCAGCTGAGTGCTGAACCCCATGACATTCCACCAAAATGAGACTTTATGATTAAAGGAGCCTACTGCAACAGCCCCAAATGATGTTTAAAGGACCCTACCGCAACAGCTCCAACCGATGTCAAACCACTTCCCTGTCCTACCTTCTAAAGTACATCTAAAAGACAGTACCCCCCAGTTGCCCTGGAACACTTTGACATGGCATAGATCCCCATATAAAACACACTTCATGATGCTCCATTGATACCATCACCAAGATATACCCAACGCACCATGTGCATGTGCAGCCTGCAGCCAATATCCACAGGCCTCCAGCAATTCAAACACCATCAAGAAATTTAGACAAAGCCATACAATAAAATGGGAGCAAAAGCTCAAAATAGGGGCATTTTTACATGTGATACTGTTACATAACCAGAAAACCATCAAAGACTGTCTTAGAGGACCCTCAAACAGTCCCTTGAAATGGCACCTACCATAATGTAGTATCATCCTTTAGTAAACCAGCTGAACTAATATCTTTCTCTATTCAAGTAGTTACCTTAGCATAAATCTGCATTATTTAGTGATAAATCTACGAGATATGTCTTCAACTGGAAACATTCCAAACCACATTTAACCGCAGCATCCTCAATACTGCAGCAGGGCTGCTGCAGCTACAACTGAGCATGAACAGCACAAAATCAACACCCACATCTCCTTCCAAGCCCGCAAAACTTCTGATGTATGAAGTGTACATCACTCCCAGAATTACTCCATCTGCACACGCGTTTAGCACACAGACAGCAAACTCTGCCTCTACCCGGGGTTAAAATTTTATATCAAGCTGCAATGCCTGGCATTTCCCAGCAGCAGTATGTAATGAGCAGGCGATAATATGCCAGCAACAATTATTTTTTGATAAACAACCAAATCTGGAAAAATCAAGACATTCTGTGAGAACTGCATACTGAGATGTACCCTGCGACCCCACATTCATAGGTTCATAGGTTAGGTACTAGGCTATCTGCCCAAAGGCATTTATAAGCCTAGCCGGAATGTGTTGGCTTTCGCCTCTCCCTTAGATTAGTTCCCTGTGCCTCTGTCCAGCAGAGCCACTGAAGTGATCCCCGGGGTAAACATCCTGTTTCCCATCTACTCGTCAAGGTTTCTCCTGAAGAGTGTTAGTGAGAAGCTCTGCCTAATGTAGATTGGAATCCTGTTTCAGAGCATGAGAGGTCTCTGGGACAGAAATCTATCCCTCCAGCACATCCTATTTATTGCTGTGGTGAGGTTTAGATCCCTAGAGTGTGTGGCTCGAGGGGATATGGTTTTCTTTAGGTGGAGCATGTCCATCAATTCTGGGTTGGACATGGCCTTGTATGTCAGGCAGAGATCACCTCTGAGTAGGTGGTATGCAACCAAGTACGGCTGGAGTTTCTTCAGTCGAGCTGCATAGAGCATCTGTTTGAGGCCAGTGATCCTCTTGGTGAGGTACTTCTGTGGTGTTTCCAGCTGTTGCAGGTGTCTTGTATGGTACATCCAAAATGGGGCATTGTACTCTATGATGGGTCTGATGAGTGATGAGCAGAGGGGCACAATGACCCTTTTGTGATTAGGTGGGCCACATAGAATGATTTTCTAACCACTTTGGCAATGTGATTATCAAAGTAGAGATTACTATCTACTTAGGTCCCCAGATCCCTTATTTCATCTTCCATATTTAGGGGGGCTACCACCTATGTGGTAATTTGTGGGTACTTTGTTTTTCCAAAGGGGATGACTATGCACTTTTTGGCATTTAGCTTGTGGCCATGGTTTTGACACCATGTATCTGTCTCAGTGAGACCCTTTTGGAGGATGTTTGTGTCAGCCAGAAAGTCAATTATAGCCCCTAGTTTGCAGTCATCTGCAAACTTGGTCAGCCATAGTCCTCCTGTGCTTGACTGTATTTCTGAGAAGTATATGGTGAACAGGAGGGGTCCTAGGACTGAGCCCTGGTGAATGCCACTTATAACCGATTTAGAGTCAGACCTAGCTCCTGCAACTCTTACCATGTGGGTTCTGTCCATGAGCCAGTTGGAAACCCATCTCATGACATAGGGGTTTATGTTCAGGCTGGTGAGCTTGTCTATAATACCAGAATATGGAATGGTGTTGAATGCCTTTGCGAGGTCTAGGTAGGCTGTGTGAACCACCTTTCCCTCATCTACAGCCTTGGTAACTGCCTCAAAGAAGTCCACCAGGTTTAGGAGGCATGATCTGCCCTTAACAAAGGCGAACTGAGTAGGGTCCAGTGTTTGGAGGTTCCCAATATCTCTGTTAATGAGATCAATGATGATGCACTCCATAGCCTTGCAGACCAAGCTAGTCAGGCTTATAGGACGATAGTTCCTGGGGTCTGTTGTGGCTCCACCTTTGTGGAGCGGAATAACCATTGCTGTGTGCCACTCTATGGGCACGTAGCCTGTGGAGAGGCTGAAACCACGAGAAATAGAGCAATTCCACCAAGGCACGACTCCACTTGAAATAGAGCAATTCCACCAAGGCATGACTCCTCTTTAGTAAACCAGCTGAACTAATCCCTTTCTCTATTCGAGTAGTTAGCTTAGCATAAATCTGCATTACTTAGTGATAAATTTATGAGATATGTCTGCAGCAGGAAACATTCCAAACCACTTTTAACTGCAACATCCTCTATACTGCAGCAGGGTTGCTGCAGCTACAACTGAGCATGAACAGCACAAAATCAACACCCACATCTCCTTCCAAGCCTGCAAAACTTCTGATGTATGAAGTGCACGTCACTCCCAGAATCACTCCATCTGCACACACATTTAGCACACAGACAGCAAACTCTGCCTCTACCTGGGGTTAAAATTTTACATCAAGCTGTAATGCCTGGCATTTCCCAGCAGCAGTATGTAATGAGCAGGCAATAATATGCCAGCAACAATTATTTTATGATAAACAACCAAATCTGGAAAAATCAAGACATTCTGTGAGAACTGCATACTGAGATGTACCCTGCGTCCCCACATTCATAGGTTCATAGGTTCATAGGTAGGTACTAGGCTATCTGCCCAAAGGCATTTATAAGCCTAGCCAGAATGTGTTGGCTTTCGCTGCCCCCTTAGATTAGTTCCCTGTGCCTCTGTCCAGCAGAGCCACTGAAGTGATCCCCGGGGTAAACTTCCTGTTTCCCATCCACTCGTCAAGGCTTCTCTTGAAGAGTGTTAGTGAGGAGCTCTGCCTAATGTAGATTGGAATCTTGTTCCAGAGCATGGGAAGTCTCTGGGACAGGACTATCCCTCCAGCACATCCTATTTTTTGCTTTGGTGAGGATTAGATCCCTAGAGCATGTGGCTCGAGGGGATATGGTTTTCTTTAGGTGGAGCATGTCCATCAATTCTGGGTTGGACATGGCCTTGTATGTCAGGCAGAGATCACCTCTGAGTAGGTGGTATGCAACCAAGTACAGCTGGAGTTTTTTTGATCGAGCTGCATAGGGCATCTGTTTGAGGCCAGTGATCCTCTTGGTGAGGTACTTCTGTGGTCTTTCCAGCTGTTGCAGGTGTCTTGTAAGGTACATCCAAAATGGGGCATTGTACTCTATGATGGGTCTGATGAGTGATGTATAGAGGGACACAATGACCCTTTTCTGATTAGGTAGGCCACATAGAAGAATTTTCTAACCACTTTGGCAATTTGATTATCAAAGGAGAGATTACTGTCTACTTGGGTCCCCAGATCCCTTATTTCATCTTCTGTATTTAGGAGGCTACCACCTATGTGGTAATTTGTGGGTACTTTGTTTTTCCAAAGGGGATGACTATGCACTTTTTGGCATTTAGCTTGAGGCCATGGTTTTGACACCAGGTATCTGTCTCAGTGAGACCCTTTTAGAGGATGTTTGTGTCAGCTGGAGAGTCAATTATAGCCCCTAGTTTTCAGTCATCTGTGAACTTGGTCAGCCATAGTCCTCCTGTGCTTGCCTGTACCTCTGAGAAGTATATGCCGAACAGGAGGGGTCCTAGGACTGAGTCTTGGGGAATGCCACTTATAACCAGTTTAGAGTCAGACCTAGCTCCTGCAACTCTTACCATGTGGGTTCTGTCCATGAGCCAGTTGGCATCCCATCTCATGATGTAGTGGTTTATCTTCAGGCTGGTGAGCTTGTCTATAATACCAGAATAGGAAATGGTGTTGAAGGCCTATGCGAGGTCTAGGTAGGCTGTGTGAACCACCTTTCCCTCATCTACAGCCATGGTAACTGTCTCAAAGAAGTCCTCCAGATTTAGGAAGCATGATCTGCCTTTAACAAAGCTGAACTGAGTAGGGTCCAGTGTTTGGAGGTTCCCAATGTCTCTGTTAATGAGATCCATGACGATGCACTCCATAGACTTGCAGACCAAGCTAGTCAGGCTTTTAGGCGATAGTTCTTGGGGTCTGTTGTGGCTCCACCTTTGTGGAGCGGAATAACCATTGTTGTGTGCCACTCTATCGGCACGTAGCCTGTGGAGAGGCTGAGTTTGAACAGTATGTTTAGGTGAGGGGTAAATTCATCTTTCCGCTCATGTAGGATGCAGCCTGACTCACTGTCCAGCCTCATTGATGCTGTGTTTTTGACTTTGGAGAGGGCTGTTTTAACCTGAGTGTCTGTGATTTCAGGAGCACTACATTCTTCTGGTATGGTTATGGGCCCTTTTGGGGGTGAGAGGGGGGTGAAGTTTGCACTGAGTCTATCTGCCTGGATGTTGGCGATATCAGTCGGTTCAGTGTATTTTGTACCATTCTGCACTAACTCTGGTAATTGCCACTTAGATTCTTGACATAGCTAAAGACTGCTTTGTGGTTATCTTTGGAGTCCTTGGTAATTTTTCTTTTGAAGCTAGCCTTGGATGATTTTATGAGGGATCGTAGTTTCTTGCTGATACTGATCAGGGATGTCTTCCCCTCTTGGGATTTTACTTTTTTTCTGTACTAGTTTCTTCCTTCTGTTGTATAGCTTGTTTATGGCAGGGGTCCACCAGACTGGTTTCCTTTTCTTGGAGGAGTGAGTCTTGGTTTTGCTTGGGATAGCATGATCCATGCATTCTTGTAGGTGCCCTTAGAGTGTATTAGTAAAGGATTTTGCAGTTTGGGTGGTGTTAACCTTTAGCATGGGGGATTTGAAACTTTCCACCTTGGTCTTAAGTAACATGAAGTTTGCTTTTGAAATGTTTTTCACAGTGGTTTCTTTGATCGGGGGTTGTGGCAGAATGTGCATATCCAGAGTGATTAGTTTATGGTCAGATCTAACCAGCGAGGGGTTGACCTCTGGTGTGGAACACCGGTCCCCCATGTTGGTGATGACTAGGTCCAATATGTTTTCACCTCTGGTTGGGGTGTTGACCAGTTGATAAAGTGTGTTTGAGTTTTATAAATTCTAGGAAATGTTGGGCAAGGGTTTTAGTACTTGAGTATTCTCCCAGTTAATGTTTGGGTATTGAAATCACCCAATATTAGGGTGTTTGGTAGGACCTTTATGTTTCCCAGTGTTTCCAGAAATGTGGAATGGTGGTCCTGGGACATGGTGGGTGATCTGCAGCAAGCTACAATTTGAATTGCAGTTCTGCCCATTGTTAGTTGCACATGAATGATCTCTGAAGCATCGTGCTGTGCCACTAACCTGGAGGTGTGGGTATCCTTGATGAATATGGATACGCCCCTGCCTTTTGTATTTCAGTCCAGGTTTTGTGGCCGAAATGTATGGTATGGGTTGTAGCCTGGTAGTGCTGGGGTGCTCTCTGGAGCCTTAAACCAGGTTTCTGTTACTGCACATGTATTGATTTTCTCCATACTGAGGAGTGCCTTGAGTGCATGCATTTTGAGATTTAGACTTCTGGCATTGAGTAGCATTACCCTCAGTTTTTTGTTACTTGTGCTATTTACAGCGGTGGGTTTGTCTTTTGAGCCTTGCTAAAAAAGGCACTATGGGGGTGGCAAAATCCTTGCCCAGTATTCAAAAGCCTAACGGAGACAGGTGTAAGCTGTCTCTAGCTAAGCAGCATGGCTTGTTGAACATGTCATCCCAGGCTGACAGACACTGGATCCCCTTTGAATGACACCAGAAGCTTAGCCAATTGTTGAAATTGATCATTTTTTTTTATACCGTGGTATCATTCTTGGTGAGGGCAGGATGCTACTCAGGGTCAGTGTCATACCAGCCTGGGATACATGATCAGAGAGTTCTTCCATGTCTCTTTTCATGTAGTTCATGGAGGTACGGCTCAGGTCATTCACACCAACATGGACAATGACAGAGTCGTATTTGTACTTGTTCTGGAGTGACCTGAGTGCTTGTGTTATGTGACAGATCCTGGCACCTGACAGGCAGCTAACAGTAACCTTCTCCTTGTTCAGCCTAGAGAGTGGGACTTCAGTGTGCCTGACTAAAGAGTCACCTATTACTAGTGTGTTGGATATGTTTTTTTGCCTTAAGGGCTGTGATTGCATGGCACACTGGTTTTGTGAAGTATGTGTTTCATGGTTTGTGTTGGGGTGGATGTTGCTTGGATGTCTGCTTTGGAGGTCTCTGTTGCTTTAGAGCCTCCAAGTATGTTGTGTATTAATGTGTGTTTTTTGCTGGTGCTGGTTTCATAGGTCTATGTGAGACTGGTGGTGTGATGCAAGTAATTCCCTTCTCCTCTTGACTGTCTGGTCAAGTCTTGGGTTGAGAGAGTTTAGCCTCCAGTTTGGCTGTATAATTGCATCTCTCACATGTATTAGTGTTTGGTGGTAGGAGTAGAGGATTGTCTGTGTACATGAGGCAGTTGTAACATTCCCTCAAAATGCCCAGATTCACCAGTTGAACCAGAGAGTACACCTGGAACTGCCCTTTGGACATACCTGAATAGGTACAGTGAGCTGTTTTACGGATTGGCAGGTAAGATCAAATAGAGAGCCTTGTCCTTCTCTAAAGTATGGGGGGGGGGTCTAGTGCTAAGGTATATTAGTGCTGGCTATGAGTTTTGAGCAAGTGCCGGGTTGAGAAGTGAATGGTTTGAGTGCTTAAGTTGAAAGTTTGTCTAGTTCAAGGGAAAATTTGAAGAGTAGACTTTGTGGAGTCGGGAATAGCTATACCCTAGCTAACAAGCGCTGCTCGGCACGCAAAACCGCACTAATGCAGGTTTTATGGCAGGGAAATGAAAGAGATAGAAATTAGTCCAAAATGGCCAATAAACTATTAATTTCTGGGCTGAAACCACTCCTCCAGGGACAGATAGGTTGCTCAAAGCTCCCCTCTCTCACAGGTGAGCAGAGAAACTTCCTTCTATCCAAGTAAGATTTGGGCAAACACAGAAATTGTAACACAGCCCTGAATTCAGCACTAACCTGAAAACTGGACTATACTAGCTTAGAAAGCTGGGAAAACAAGTATTTATGTTTTTTTTTTTTTTTTTCAGAAAATAGAGCAGATACAATAATACTGCGGTGGTGGTGCTGCAGTAGCATTGTCGCCTCACAGTACGACGTTGTCCTGTTCGATTCTCAGCTAGAGCGTCTTCTGTGTGGAGGCATCCGCTGTGGCGACCCCTAACCGGGAAAAGCCGAAAGACACAACAAGAGCAGATACAATAAAAAAAACACTTTAAACGCACAGAAATGGCTATCACACGAGTGTGTTGGCTACAACAGTTAAACAGATAATTTAAACACAAAAATGACTTTGTTAAGTGCAGGCAGAAAAATAAGTACAATATGTAGCTAAAATGCTTTTTAAATCACAGAAACTCTAGAAAATCGGCATTTTAAGCAGAATTAGCTAAAGGCAGCAAGAAAATGCAGAAAAATGATACTTAATTACTCCAAAGTCTCTCTTTTGTCTCTCTGCTGCTGTAGAACTCTGCAGGGCACCAGGCAGGAGCTTGCTGAGCTGTACACAAGCACAAAAACCTTGCAAATGCAGGTTTTATAGCAGGGAAATGAAAGAGATAGAAATTAGCCCAAAATTGCCCATAAACTACTAATTTCTGCGCTGAAACCACTCCTCCAGGGACAGATAGGCTGCTCAAAGCTCCCCTCTCTCACAGGTGAACAGAGAAACGTCCTTCTATCCAAGTAAGGTATGGGCAAACACAGAACTTATAACACAGCCCTGAATTCAGCACTAATCTGAAAACTGAACTATATTAGCTTAGAAAAGTGGGAAAACAAGTTTTTTTTTGGTTTTTTTTTTTTTTTTTTTTTTCAGAAAATAGAGCAGATACAATAAAAAAAACACTTTAAATGCACAGAAATGACTATCACACTTGAGTGTGTTGGCTACAACAGTTAAACATATAATTTAAACACAAAAATGACTTTGTTAAAGTACAGGCAGAAAAATAAGTACTATATGTAGCTGTAACAAGCTTTTTAAATCACAGAAACTCTAGAAAATCAGCATTTTAAGTGGAGCTAGCTAAAGGCAGCAAGAAAATGTAGAGAAATGACACTTAATCACTCCAAAGTCTCTGTTTTGTCTCTCTGCTGTTGTAGAACCCTGCAGGGCACCAGGCAGGAGCTTGCTGAGCTGTATGCAAGCACAAAATTTTTGCAAATGCGGGTTTTATAGCAGGGAAATGAAAGAGATAGAAATTAGCCCAAATGGCCTATAAACTACTAATTTCTGGGCTGAAACCACTCATCCAGGGACAGATAGGCTGCTCAAAGCTCCCCTCTCTCACAGGTGAACAGAGAAACTTAATTCTATCCAAGTAAAGTATGGGCAAATACAAAAACTTGTAACCCAGCCCCGGATTCAGCACTAACCTGAAAACTGGACTATACTAGCTTAGAAAGGTGGGAAAAAAAGTATATACTTTTTTTGGTTTTTGTTTTTTTTTTTCAAAAAATAAAGCAGATACAATTAAAACAACACTTTAAATGCATATAAATGGCTATCACACTTGAGTGTGCAGCCTACAACAGTTAAACAGATAACTTAAACACAAAAATGACTTTGTTAAAGTGCAGGCAGAAAAATAAGTACAATATGTAGCTGAAACAAGCTTTTTAAATCACAGAAACTCTAGAAAATTGGTGTTTTAGGCAGAATTAGCTAAAGGCAGCAAGAAAATGCAGAAAAATGATACTTAATAAATCCAAAGTCTCTCTTTTGTCTCTCTGCTGCTGTAGAACTCTGCAGGGCACCAGGCAGGAGCTTGCTGAGCTGTATACAAGCACATAACCTTGGAAATGTGGGTTTTATAGCAGGTAAATGAAAGAGATAGAAATTAGCCCAAAATCACCAATAAACTACTAATTTCTGGGATGAAAACACTCCTCCAGGGTCAGATAGGCTGCTCAAAGCTCCCCTCTCTCACAGGTGAACTGAGAAACTTTCTTCTATCCAAGTAAGGTATGGGCAAACACAGAACTTGTAGCACAGTCCTGAATTCAGCACTAACCTGAAAACTGGACTATACTAGCTTAGAAAGGCAGGAAAACAAGTATTTTTTTTTTTGTTTTTTTTTCAGAAATTAAAGCAGATACAATAAAAAAACACTTTAAATGCACAAAAATGGCTCTCACACTTGAGTGTATAGCCTACAACAGTTAAACAGCTAATTTAAACACAAAAATTACTTTGATAAAGTGCAGGCAGTAAAATAAGTACAATATCTAGCTGAAACAAGCTTTTTAAATCACAGAAGCTCTAACAAATTGACATTTTAGGTAGAATTAGCTAAAGGCAGCAAGAAAATGCAGAGAAATGATACTTAATCACTCCAAAGACTCACTTTTGTCTCTCTGCTGTTGTAGAACTCTGCAGGGCACCAGACAGAAGCTTGCTGAGCTGTATACAAGCACAAAAACCTTGCACATGTGTGTTTTATAGTAGGGGAATGAAAGAAAGAGAAATTAGCCCAAAATGGCCAATAAACTACTAATTTCTGGGTTGAAACCACTCTTCCAGGGACACATAGACTGCTCAAAGCTCCCCTCTCTCACAGGTGAACAGATAAACTTCCTTCTATCCAAGTAAAGTATGGACAAACACAGAAACTTGAAAAACAGCCCTGAATTCAGCACTAACCTGTTACCTCACTCCAGTTAACAGCTTTATGAAGCCAGACCACAAATCATCAAGTAAAATGTAAGAAACATTTAACTCTGCCTCTTGAGCAGACCTCTCAACCTCTTAGAGCAAGAAACCAAGCCAAAGCCATCTCCAAACTGAGAAACACTAGTCCTCATACTGTGGAGCAAATGGGCAAAATGTGGCTTATTATCAACTCCAGCCAGGAAGGTCATAGGGTAAATAAAATATGCTGGTTTTACTTATATCTTTACTGAAATCATATGATTAGTTGTTTTACCATGGCTTACACTTAAAATATACCCTAACATTGAATTAAGACCCCCCCCTCTGAGAAGGATGTTAAAATCTGACTTTATCTCTGGGCCTTTGTCTGGATTTCTAGCCCAGCTTCACTAGTTTAAACCCCTTAAGCCCCCCCCACCCTTATCTCATTTCCTCCCAAACATCCCTCTCTCCATTTAAACATTTCACTTCCCCAACCCACTTAACTCCCACTAATACATCAACCTAACCCCTCTTTAAGATGTCCCAGGACAATTTGGTTTGTTGCCAGACCTCATTTACCACTAAAATGGTAGAAAGAGAAGGGTAGAGAAACAGTAGATTTAGCACAGAGAAATAACATACTGTGGTAATTAACAAATTAATTTGGGTGGCTGTAAAACACAACAATTCAATTTCCGGCAAAGAAAATAAAATAAAATGAGCAAAATGTGTTTAAATACTACTAAAATATCACGAACAGTTAAAATGGAAGGAAAGCAATACACATATCAGAAGGGAACACAGCAGTAACTAATGAATTCAGACAGGCAATTGGGCAAACACAAAATTTCAAAGTTCACGCCAAAATGTGATTACTTACCCAGCTACACTAGTAATTAAGCCACTCCCCACCCTTACCTAATTTCCTCCCAAACATCCCCCTCTCCATTTAACCCTTTCACTTCCCAAACCCACTTAACTCCCACTAATATATCAACCTAAGCCCTCTTGAATAGGTCCCAGGACAGCTTGGTTTGTTGCCAAACCTCATTTACTGCTAAAATGTCAGACAGAGAAGGGTGGGAAAACAGTAGATTTAGCACAGAGAAATAACATACTGTAGTAATTAACAAATTAATTTGGGTGGCTGTAAAACACAACAATTCACTTTCCAGCAAAGAAAATAAAATAAAATGAGCAAAATGTGTTTAAATACTACTAAAATATCATTAACAGTTAAAATGGAAGGAAAGCAATACACATATCAAAGGGAAACACAGCAGTAACTAATGAATTCAGACAGACAATTGTGCAAACACAAAATTTCCAGCAAAGAATATTACATAAAATGAGAAAACTTTTTTTAAAAGAAACAAACAAAACAAAATCTTTATTGTATTATCACTTATGACACAGACAATCATACATTTATATAAATGTATGATTTCTATGTCATAAGAGACAATCATACCTTTATGTAAATGAAAAGAAACATATTGACATATTTTCAGTTGCAAACATTAAACTTCACATACAACTTTCTATATAGTCTATACAGTGATTGTCAATCGAATATTACATAGCTTATTAAATTCTGGTCTCCCATTAAACGTCACTTCTCCTTCAAAACACTATTCTGCACGTATTGTTCCCACAATTCCATTTTTTTCTATGTAGTTTTCTTATACCTTTTCTAAAGATACCACTTCCAGTTTTCTTATCAATGTTACCATATTTACTTATTTTAATATGGTTGGCTTAGACTCTGATTTCCATTTTTTTAGTGACTGCTGTTTTGGCAGCCACCAGAATTAAACTCTGCAAGATCCTTTATCACTGTTCAAAAAAATGATGTCCTTAGTTATATTAGTTTGCCCACCCAGTATTTCTGACAGAGTGGTCTGCAGGGAATTTTTTAAGTCTGTCAACTCATTATATAAAATGAGAAAACGTGTTTAAATATCACTAAATAACCCAAAAATCAACAGAAAACAATAAGTGTAGAATAACAAAAGTGTTTTTCTGATTTTTGACTTTAAAATGAGGTCAGAGCATCATTTTTAGCTTTCCTAGTACATGAGCACTAACATTAGCCCTCTGACATCTTGTAACAAAGACAACAATTAAGCCTCAGTCAATGCAATATAGCTGAGATAGGAGTTTAAAAAGGGCAATGATAAAACAGCACTTGGCTCTAACCAATAATGTTACCTTCTTTGAAACAATAACAACAAATCCTCTTCCACAGAATAATTACGACTGTCTCTCAGACTGCCCACACACTTGGCTAAAATGTTTGCTGTAATGGCAACCAAGTTATAATTAGTGAAAAAATGTAGGGAAATACCAAATTTAGTACAGGGAAGCAGCACAGTAATTAATGAATTCAGTCAAGCAACTGTGTCACAAAAGACTTCAATTTCCAGCAAAGAAAGCAAAACAAACCCGTTTAATTACTACTCAAATTGTAGAAACAACAGAGTGGAAAAACAATACATTTGGCACTGGGAAATAGGACAGTTATCAAGGCTCCAGGCAGATGGCTTGTCCAAATACAGCACTTCAATTTCCAACAAGGAAAATGAAATAAAATGAAAAAAAAATACCTGCAAATATTATATAAATCAACAGGGAATGACAAGTGAAGAAGAAATAAAATAGTCTCTAATTTTTGGATTTAAAATGAGATCAAACTGTCACTTTTAGCTTTTCCAGCAAATGCACAGTGATATCATCTCTCTGACATTTTGTAGCAAAGACTTCACAATCTTAACAGCATGGGTTCTTTCAAACAACCAATTACCAATCCACCTAACTAGGTATGGGTTAGTGTTCAGATAAGAGAGTCTGTTAATAATCCCAGAATGGGGACAGTATCAAAGACCTTGGCAAAGTTTAGGCTGCATGCCTCTTATCCATGGTCTGAATAACCCACTCAGGGAATGCAGGCAGGATGACCAGGCATAATCTACTTTTTTATATAGCCAACCCCCTGGGTTTCCAGGGATTTAAGGTCACTTATATCATTGTTTCTTAACTTAGTTATAATGCATTAAAAAGCCTTGCAGTTAATACTAGAGAGACTAACAGGCCTGCAAGTTCCAGGGTCATTAGAGGGACCTCCATTATGCAAAGATGTCATTAAGTGCCATCAGGAGTGGCCTTAGGTCAACTGGTGCCCTAGGCAAAAGGGCTTCATGGTGCCCCCAACACACCACCTGGTGCCC
The DNA here is from genome assembly GCF_019279795.1 of Protopterus annectens. NCBI lineage: Eukaryota > Metazoa > Chordata > Ceratodontiformes > Protopteridae > Protopterus > Protopterus annectens. Next base: position 38,420,271 of record NC_056734.1, read on the forward strand.
CCATCCTGGTCTACCTACAGCAAATAAATACTGGAAAAGTGCCCCTACTAGACCGATGCCCTAGGCGTCCGCCTAGTTGGCCTATGCCTAAGGCCAGCTATGAGTGCCATTCTCCAGTCCTCAGAGATAACCAGTGGAGAGACTCAGGCTGAAAAGCTGTTATCAGGTTTTTGCTAAGTGGGACTTTACAATGCTCAGCAGAAATCCAGGGATACTGATAGGATCCAAGGATGGAGTGTTCTTAATTTTGGAAAGTGCCAAAATGACTTTGTCCAAATTGATAGAAATAGTAACAATGTCTCTGGGTTCACAGAAGGAGGTAGCATCGAAGATAAGTTCAGTTCAGAATTTTAGGTTACTTCTAAGTTTCCTAGGGTTCCTAACAGAAGACCAAAGATGCATTTTATTGAATGCGTCTTGATCGAACTTCAAATGTTGAAAATGCAAAATGATAAAGAGGCATATAAGCAAATTCTTTCCCTGGGAAAGGAGTCACTTGGCTGTTTCCATCACTTTGCCATTTTCGGCACTGTAGTGCGATCTCAGAGTTGGTATATTTAAGTAGGGGGGTGTGGGGGGCATAGCCGCCCACATCGGGGGGTGTGGGGGGTGAAGCTCCACACTTTATGTAATGTTTGAATGTGTTTTTTTGTTTTTTTTGGGAACAGCGATTTTTTTCCCTGGGAAAAAAAATCACTGTTCTGGTAGTTCGATGTGTTTTGAATTCGAACTTTTGAGTTCTATATAACAACGTTCAATCATTTGATCATTCGTTGTTATAATATAGAATCGTTTCCTACTATAGCTGAAGAAGGCCTTATGGTTATCTTTTGAATTAATTGCAATCCTAAATGGATAGTTGGCCTTACATTTCTTAAAGTTTAGTTTGAGATTCTTATTAGTTTTAAATCCCTTTATGTTGATGAAGCGGACATTTTTAATTAACTTGTTGATTGCTAGGTTCACTCAGTGGGTGTAGTTCTAAACCTGCCATTATGCTTTTCTAGGCTGTACAGATGTCTCAATGCATCTGCCCAAGCAGAAATAAAATTTAGTGCAATAAGCAGAATCCTCAGTTTGAAGATTTGTTGGGGAGCTATACTATTTGTGCTTGTTGATCAGATCTGCAAGTAGTGAGTAAATGGTCTTGGCATAATCCCTGAGTACAGAGGGGTAATTGGGGACATAAAGAGGATCATGACAAGATGGTCTGATTTCACTGTGGAGAGTATACTATGTAGGATGGTGCAAGGAAGAGAAATGTTTTTGAAAATGAGATCAAGAATATTAACATATCTGGTAGATAAGAGAACAATGTGATTAGTGCTTCAAGAAATCTCTGGGCATAATTGCTAGTAGCAAAGGTTTGCCAGTTTATGGGTGGATAGTTGAAGTCACCCATAAGAAAGATATTTGGTTTGACTATTAAATTTTCAAATTGGTTAAGCTATTCTGCATACTGTGAAGGGGTCATAGATGGGAATCGATAACATCTAGGAAGTCAACCAGTTTCAGACTTGTATAATTTCAAATCTAGTGTGAAACAATGGAATTACAAATAAGTACAGATGTTATTCACAGTTGCCAGTGGATCTGATGTGAAAAACAGCAGGGAGCACCATCACTGCAGTGAATCCAGGTTTATGTGATTACACAAATACTGATATCTTTAAGGATTAAGGAAGGATTCAGTTTCAGAAATTTTGTTGTTTAGGTCTTTGGCATTCATCAATACTATCTTACTATTATCCAGATTGAAGTTTACTATATTGGGATGCTCATCAGGTGAGTATGCCTAAACATGCAATATGGGGATAACATTTTTGAACATTAAGCAAAAACCATGAGATGAAAGATGCACACCATCCCTGGTAAAACAGGTGGATCTATTGATCATTTCATCCTGTACAGATGAGTCGGATCCCCTAGAACAAAAACAATTTACTAGCCAATTACTGAAGCCAATTATTTTATCCTTGAATTTTTGCATCATCCTTGGTGATAGTCGAACACTGATAAATGCAAAGGGCTTTCTCTCTTTCAAGATATGACCAGGAAGTTCACGAATGTCTGTCTCTGCATCTTCCCCAGTACAGAATGCCTAAGGTCATTCATTCCCATATAGGCAACTATAAGAACGTGACTGTATCTGGAGTGGTCCAGGGATCTAAGGGGTCTAGTGAAATACCTAATACTTCCATCACAGAGACAGGTAACAGTCACCTTGTTCTTAGTCAACCTGATAAGTGTTGTGTCTGTATGTCTTACAGTGGAGTCATCAATGGCTAAGACATTTCTAAAATCTTCTTTATGCATATGTGCCTGCAACATAGGTGGCTCCCAATAAAATCAGATGTGGATGTAGATGTGACTGTGATATTAGTAATTGTGTTCTGTGGATAAGGAAGCCAGTAGAATGTGCAGGAAGACTACTAGGCATGAGCAAGGATTTCTTTACTCCCTCAGCATACATGGAAACAATGTTTGTTGATGTGGTAATGTAGTGTGCTGCTGGTGCTGCTAACTGGCATTGGTTGGGATGGAAAGATTAGCCTCCAGTTTAAATAAATAAGTTCATCTCTTGCCAGTGAACCAAGTGTATGTTAGAATTGTGTTGGCTATGAACATGTGACAGTGGCTATCCTTCAGAGAATCACAAGCTAGTAGGTTGACTAAGAAAGATGCTAAAACAGACTGGGACTCCATGGTAACAGTTAGAGGGTATTTTTGGAGGGGCAGGACTTTTAATAGCACAGATAACAGCTAGTAAAATTAACAAAGAGTATTGATCTAAAATCTGTAAACATTGAGGATGCACAATGCATAACCAGCTTGGTTATAACAGAAGGGTGAGTTCAATTTTTATTTAGATTTTGTTGAAGGAAATATGCTTAATCTGCAGTTAACTGTTACGTATTAAATCATTTGAATCTATGAAACACAGTGGAAAAGTGAATAAAATAATCAGTGTACGGGGAGTGTCTCTTTAAAAAGATACATTTGTGTTTATTAACAAAAGCAAATGAAAGTCAAGTGGGAGGGTAATTTGCGGTCAAATTAACACAAGCAGCAGTCAGTTGGAGAGTCATTGGACTTATGAACACAACTCAATAGCAAGCTCCATGCTGAATAATCCTTTGTATATTTACACAGGCAGTAGAGTCAGATTTTTCTTGTTTTACAGTTTCATGTTTGGGTTATCCATCTATAACAGCAGTAGTTTTAACAAGAAAAACTAGCACCATTTTTTTAATAGAAATGTCTATTTTTCAACTACTGTCAGTGGTAATGCTTTCAGTATTTCGAGATGCTTTAACAGAGAAACTCCATTCAGTTTCATTTAGGAATAAAATATATTAATCACATCTAAATTAAAAAAATACTGTGCTTTATGCACATAGGAATTTGTTGTATCAGTTGTTTCCTTAATGTTCTGTTTAAACAGTTTATTTTTATTTATTTATTTACCAGTTTAGTCCCAACAGGCCACTGCTGTCTTTTCAGGAGAGATCAAAATGTGATTCATAGTGACTAGAGGAAATCTGCCCAAGTTACCGAGGTCTCATCCTACTCCTTTTTTGATAACTACTGTGGGAGCTTGTACATCCACTACTTCCAGATTAGGCAGATAAGCCCATGATTTGACATTGCATCCAAAGGATGGCACAATCAAGAATGCAGCTGTTTTAGAAAATGAATCCTCATGCCAAGTGTGGGAACTGAGCCCCTTAGCTTTCTGTTCTTCCAACACTAAAATTGAGTGTGCTACCTGTTGAACCACTGACACGTTAACCTTAAAAGCATTTCCATAGTCGTTTCTGCATAATATGTTTTACTTCTTTCCCTGCATTATACTGAACATTATCGTTTACCCTCATTCTCTCCCTTCATCTTTTTACTGCCTGGTCTTTGCACATCTGCTTCTCACACTCCAGTAGGTGTAGTATGAAACATGTGTTACTATAGTGTGTTGCTGAATCTCTGACCTCACTCTTTCATTGCCTATGGTGGCATTTTTCCCATGATGTCTATGTACTCTACACTTTTTCTTTCTTTTCCAGCATAGGTTCAGATCCATATATTATATTACACCTCCTAATTTTATTATTGTTTCAACTACAAAACTATTTTATTTAAAGCATCAAATCTTTTCATTATCTTTCAGCATTTTTGCTTGTGTAAGTCTATATACTCTTTTGTTTTATTTGTTTCAATATGTGCTTTAGTGCTATTTCATTGACATGCATTTTAAAGTAATGCCTTCCATGCTGTGTTTGCTGTGCCATGAATAATCCTTTGCATATTTACAACATGCTTTACTTCTCTTTTTGTGAAACTGAAACTTTAAATACACTCCTGTGCATTTCTATTGTATACATTTTTATTATTACCAGGGATTACTCCCCACCAGCTCAAATCTGAAAATGGGCAACACATACAGTGTTAACCAAACATGAATAAATAAATAAATAAATAAATAAATAAATAAATACACAAAAAATGAGTAGCTGTATGGCTTGCCCATTCCAAAGCTGACCCTGTTCATTAACTTTTCTGTATCTGTCATTACACCCTATATACAAATGAGTAGTTGTATGGCTTGCCCATTCCATAGCTGACCCTGTTCATTAACTTTTCCATATCTGTCATTACACCCTATGATAAATGTGGGATAAACCTGAAATGCTGCTGTGTCATTCAGTTCACTGGTAGTGGTTCTGATAATTCAAAGTGCAGACACATTCTCCCGGATTTACTAAACTTCCGTGCAGGGCTAGCTTAGTCCTTCATGGAAGCGGCCATTTAGGTGCAGGACGGCAGCACTCCATGCATATTATTGAAGGCGTGCTACCTGAGCTCCTAATCTTACACGGAGCATGTAAGAGTGCAGGGGGCATGTCTGAGAGCATAGCTTTGAGAATATACGTGCCCCCCACAATGAAGAACAGCAGAAAGGTCAAAGGAATGAGCGAGACCGCTCATAGGTGTCCTCATATCCCCAGCAACATTCCCTTACATGTACAACAGCAACAGTAAATACAAATCAAATAAACAAACCTATTTTTTTATTGCACACAAAAGTCCTGGGAACATATACCAAGCAGAAACTTGCTATACCAAATAATTCTTTGAAAAATGTTCTCCTTGAGCAAGTCTTGTAGGATAAAAACACAGTTTTATTACGAAATGCAGTAGGTAAGCGCTTTCATGGGACAACCTCCCACTTCATCAGACCATTACAATAGCAGTACTATCCACTTTTTTATAAGGCAAGTTAAATTGGTGATACCAATTAAATAGTAATTACCTATTCATTTTAAAGAGATATTCATCTCTACTTGAATCACTTGCTTTGTTTCTGTTCAAACTTTACTAATATAAAAACACATCTACAATTACATAAAAAATATAAAACACATACATAAAAATAATAAAATAAATCCTTTAACTGTTTCCCATGTCATACTTCAATTTCATCCTAAATATGTATCATTCTGTTATAAACTTCATGACTATAATTTTGTTATGGCAGGGCACAGAGCCAGAGCTAAAGTGCTTCCACAAGAGCTTGAATGGGAGCACTACTTTTTTAAAATTTGAGATGAGTTATTCAGAAAGTAACATCACCTTCCTTGATGTAATGGTGAACAGGGACCCACAAGGGAGTTTCTCAACCCAAGTATATAGAAAGGAGTGCTACAAGAATACATATATACATAGAGGGAGTATGCACCCCCAACATATTTTTAAACATGTTATGAACGGACAAGCATTAAGAATTTCAAGATTAACAGCAGAAGAGACAATATTTGAAAATGAGATAGAAGATTTCAGTGGGAAATTCTTAAAAAGAGGTTATAATTACAATGAAATACAAGAAGTAATGACAGAAGTTAAGACTTTGAGGCCCACAAAGGGCAAACCTTATTTCTCACAAGGAGAGAGTCAGATGATGAGAAAAATAGATATATCCCACTCAAATAAAGTTAAAATAGTTATGGCTTATACGTCTGATGTTAGGATTATGAAAGATATTGTGAGGAAACACTAGCCTGTACTTATAAGTGACCCGCATATAAGAGAGTTGGTTGGAGAAGAACCAGTATTTTGCTATAGAAATAAGAAGTCATTAAAAAGACACCTTTGTTATGCTAGTACAAAGAAGAAAGCAAAAGAAAAAGAAGAACATGTAGGAGCAATACCATGTGGCAAGTGTAACCAATGTAAATGGCTAGATCATAGTAATAAATTTGAACACCCTGACACAGGGATAGAGTTTACATTTAAAGTTACTGCCACTTGTAGTACTCAAAATATAGTATATTTGGCTATCTGTAATGTGTGTTCATTTTACTATATAGGTGAAATGAATAGGGAATTTAAAACAAGGATAAGAGAGCATTTACTAAGCATCAGGAACTTAGACAAAACTAATGCCTTGGCCAAACATGTGTTAAAAATGGGTTCCACACATAATTTTAGATTTATGGCCATTGAAGTAGTTAGTGAGAATGATAGAGGGGGAGATATAATCAACAAAACAGAAATGTCAGAAGTAAGGTGGATTGTCAGGTTAAGAGGCAACAGAGGTAAGGGACTAAATGACAGGATACCATTAAAGCCTATACTAAAGAACAGGTCTCTACGTTAATGAGTCCCAGTATGTATAGGAATTATGTTAGCAGTAGTATTAACTATGTATGTTAAATCATAGTCATGAAGTTTATAACAGAATGATACATATTTAGGATGAAATTGAAGTATGACATGGGAAACAGTTAAAGGATTTATTTTATTATTTTTATGTATGTGTTTTATATTTTTTATGTAATTGTAGATGTGTTTTTATATTAGTAAAGTTTGAACAGAAACAAAGCAAGTGATTCAAGTAGAGATGAATATCTCTTTAAAATGAATAGGTAATTACTATTTAATTGGTGTCACCAATTTAACTTGCCTTATAAATAAGTGGATAGTACTGCTATTGTAATGGGAGGTAGTCCCATGAAAGCGCTTACCTACTGAATTTCGTAATAAAACTGTTTTTATCCTACAAGACTTGCTCAAGGAGAACATTTTTCAAAGAATTATTTGCTATAGCAAGTTTCTGCTTGGTATATGTTCCCAAAACTTTTGTGTGCATTTGATTGTTTGAGGACTTTTTTCTGGGTCAACATTTTTCCAGTTTGTTTTTTGGTTCTTGTGAGTGGATTTCTATTTTTTTTATTATGAATCCGATTAAAGCTAACCGTAGGTGCGCAGGTGTGCCCATCACTTAGCTACGGTTAATGCAGCTTAAATGGCTGAAGAGGATAACAAGGAAGTTATATGCAAAGAAAGCAGTATAGAAATAGTGTAGTGGGCAGAGCATTCGCCTTATGCGCAGACATTCCCGTTTCGAGTCCCACTGCAGCACATTTTATTTTCCATGGCAAATAACACTATGACCAATATTTTAGTTGCATAACCTATTAAATAATATATATTTGTGAACTGGAGTACTGCATTAATTGCACATGTGAGGTGTCAGTGTCATAACATTGCAAAGTCCACAGATAAGTACATGTCCCCATACAGTATATGTACACAGGAATCATGGATACAAATGGAAGGTAAAATGTGTAATGAATGACAACTCCATACAGCTTCCAAATCCCCCAACTTCCCAAGAACCGTTAGATATTGCTGTCTAAATCAGTGCAATTGTAATTGGGAAAAAGCACTAGTAAGCAAGTGTAAGCACCAATAAGCAGTAGTAAGCATATTTATGCACTAGTAACTGAGTTTAAGCCCATTTGCATGGGGGTAAGCAATGCACACACAGGTTAAGCAATATTGAAGCTAACTCTCTGTAAACATATGTAACCGGAAGTTAGCATTACTTCCCTAGAGCAAACATGCGCAAACACGCTTACAACTTCTCAAAAGTGCTTTAATCACTCTGTATCCAACAGCCCTTGTTCTGCCCAGCAACAAAATAAACAGCCTTGCAGGTCTTGAACCCAGGACTCTATACACTATAGCCACAGTAGTTAACGACCAAGCCATCACAGCAGTACAGAAGAATGAAGTATCACCAAACAAGTCCTCACTATAGTAAAATCAAACTGAACCTGTGAAAGGAATCAGTATACAGTCATATGTTCTATGCAGAGCGACAAAAGAGTGACTTTCAACTGATTAAGTATTTTTTTCTCTGCATGTTTCCTGTGACTGCTAATTTCATGGAAAAAGCAATTTCTAGCATTTCTGTGCTTTAAAAAAACTATTTTTGCTGCATATTATACTATTTTTTATAGTTTGCACTTTTAAAGTCAAGTCATTTTTTGTGTTGTCTAACTGTTGTAGGCTACACACTAAAGTGCACTAGCCTGTTCTAAGCATTTAAAGTGTTTTTGTGCAAGTTTACTGTATTTTCTGCAAAAAAAGAAAAAATATATTCTTGTTTCCCTCCTTTTCTAAGCTAGTCTAGTCCAGTTTTCAGGTTCTGCTGAATTCAGGGCTGTGGTACAAGTTCCTGTGTTGCCTGTATCCTTACTTGGATAGGAAAAAGTTTCTCTGTTCACCAGTGAGAGTGGGGAGCTTTGAGCAGCCTACCTGTCCCTGGAGGAGTGGTCTCAGCCCAGCAACTAGTAGTTTATTGGCCGTTTTGGGCTAATTTCTCACTCTTTCATCTCCCTGCTTTAAAACCCAAATTTGCGCGGTTTTGCACTTGTATACAACTCAGCAAAGCTCTTTGTGGTGTCCTGCAGAGTACTACAAGCAGCAGAGTGACAAAAGAGTGACTTTCAACTGATTAAGTTTATTTTCTCTGCATTTTTCCTGTGACTGCTAATCTCACCAAAAAAGTGATTTCTAGCATTTATGTGCTTTAAAAAAACTATTTTTGCTGCATACTATACAATTTTTTGCTGTTTGCACTTTTAAAGTCATTTAAGTCATTTTTTGTGTTGTTTAACTGTTGTAGGCTACACACTAAAGTGTGCTAGCTTGTTTTTAGCATTTAAAGTGTTTTTTGTATAAGTTAACTGTATTTTCTGCAAAAAAAAAATAAAAAAAATAAAATAAATATTCTTGTTTCCTGCCTTTTCTAAGCTAGTCTAGTCCATTTTTCTAGTTCTGCTGAATTCAGGGCTATGGTACAAGTTCCTGTGTTACCCATATCCTTACTTGGACAGGAGGAAGTTTCTCTGTTTACCAGTGAGAGCATGGAGCTTTGAGCAGCATATCTGTCCCTGGAGGAGTTGTCTCAGCCCAGCAACTAGTAGTTTATTGGCCGTTTTGGGCTAACTTCTATCTGTTTCATCTCCATGCTTTAAAACCTGCATTTCCATGGTTTTACGCTTGTATACAACTCAGCAAAGCTCCTTGTGGTGTCTGGCAGAGTACTACAAGCAGCAGAGCAAAAAAAGAGTGACTTTCAACTGATTAAGCTTATTTTCTCTGCATTTTTCCTGTGACTGCTAATCTCGCCGAAAAAGTGATTTCTTGCATTTCTGTGCTTTAAAAAAACTATTTTTGCTGCATACTATACTATTTTTTGCTGTTTGCACTTTTAAAGTCATTTAAGTCATTTTTTGTGTTGTTTAACTGTTGTAAGCTACACACTAAAGTGTGCTAGCTTGTTTTTAGCATTTAAAGTGTTTTTTGTATAGGTTTATTGTATTTTCTGCAAAAAAAAAGAAAAAAATAAAATAAATATTCTTGTTTCCTGCCATTTCTAAGCTAGTCTAGTCCATTTTTCTAGTTCTGCTGAATTCAGGGCTGTGGTACAAGTTCCTGTGTTGCCCATATCCTTACTTGGACAGGAGGAAGTTTCTCTGTTCACTAGTGAGAGTGGGAAGCTTTGAGCAGCTTATCTGTCCCTGGAGGAGTTGTCTCAGCCCAGCAACTAGTAGTTTATTGGCCGTTTTGGACTAATTTCTATCTCTTTCATCTCCCTGCTTTAAAACCCACATTCACATGGTTTTGCGCTTGTACACAACTCAGCAAAGCTCCTCGTGGTGTCCTGCAGAGTACTACAAGCAGCAGAGTGACAAGAGTGGCTTTCAACTGATTAAGTATTTTTTCTCTGCATTTTGCTGTGACTGCTAAACTCGCCGAAAAAGCGATTTCTAGCATTTCTGTGCTTTAAAAAAACTATTTGTGCTGCATACTATACTATTTTTTGCTGTTTGCACTTTTAAAGTTAAGTCATTTTTTGTGTTGTTTAAATGTTGTAAGCTACACAATAAAGTGTGTTAGCCTGTTCTAAGCATTTAAAGTGTTTTTTTGTGTAGGTTTACTATATTACCTCCAAAAAAATAAAAAAATAAAATAAATATTCTTGTTTCCCGCCATTTCTAAGCTAGTCTAGTCCATTTTTCTAGTTCTGCTGAATTCAGGGCTGTGGTACAAGTTCCTGTGTTGCCCATATCCTTACTTGGATAGGAGGAAGTTTCTCTGTTCACCAGTGAGAGTGGGGAGCTTTGAGCAGCCTATCTATCCCTGGAGGAGTGATCTCAGCCCAGCAACTAGTAGTTTTTTGGCCGTTTTGGGCTAATTTCTCTCTCTTTCATCTCCTTCTTTAAAACCCACATTTGCGCGGTTTTGTGCTTGTATACAACTCAGCAAAGCTCCCCGTGGTGGCCTGCAGAGTACTACAAGCAGCAGAGTGACAAAAGAGTGACTTTCAACTGATTAAGTATTTTTTTCTCTGCATTTTCCTGTGACTGCTAATTTCACCGAAAAAGCAATTTCTAGCATTTCTGTGCTTTAAAAAAAAAATATCTGTGCTGCATACTATACTATTTTTTGCTGTTTGCACTTTTAAAGTCGTTCAAGTCATTTTTCTGTTGTTTAACTGTTGTAGGCTACACACTAAAGTGTGCTAGCCTGTTCTAAGCATTTAAAGTGTTTTTTTTTTTGTAAATTTACTGTATTTTCTGCAAAAAAAAAAAAAAAGGAAAAAACAAAAAAAATATTCTTGTTTCCCGCCTTTTCTAAACTAGTCTAGTCCAGTTTTCAGGTTTTGCTGAATTCAGGGCTGTGGTACAAGTTCCTGTGTTGCCCATATCCTTACTTGAATAGGAGGAAGTTTCTCTGTTCACCAGTGAGAGTGGGGAGCTTTGAGCATCCTATCTGTCCCTGAAGAAGTGGTCTCAGCCCAGCAACTAGTAGCTTATTGGCCGTTTTGGGCTAATTTCTCTCTCTTTCATCTCCCTTCTTTAAAACTAGAATTTCCACTGTTTTGCATTTGTATATAACTCAGTAAAGCTCCTCGTGGTGTCCTGCAAAGTACTACAAGCAGCAGAACGACAAAAGAGTGACTTTCAACTAATTAAGTATTTTTTGCTCTGCATTTTTCCTGTGACTGATAATTTCGCTGAAAAAGCGATTTCTAGCATTTCTGTGCTTTAAAAAAACTATTTTTGCTGCATACTATACTATTTTTTGCTGTTTGCACTTTTAAAGTCATTTAAGTCATTTTTTGTGTTGTTTAACTGCTCTAGGCTACACACTAAAGTGTGCTAGCCTGTTCTAACCATTTAAAGTGTTTTTGTGTAAGTTTACTGTATTTTCTGCAAAAAAAAAAAATAGAAAAAAACAAAAAAAATATTCTTGTTTCCCACCTTTTCTAAGCTAGTCTAGTCCAGTTGTCAGGTTCTGCTGAATTCAGGGTTGTGTTTCAAGTTCCTGTGTTGCCCATATCCTTACTTGGATAGGAGGAAGTTTCTCTGTTCACCAGTGAGAGTGGGGAGCTTTGAGCAGCCTATCTGACCCTGGAGGAGTGGTCTCAGCCCAGCAACTAGCAGTTTATTGGCCGTTTTGGGCTAATTTTTATCTCTTTCATCTCCCTGCTTTAAAACTTGCATTTGCGCAGTTTTGTGCAGCTTTGTACACTGTACTGTGCTGGTTAACTAAGGTTAACCTATTCCAGGCTCCACGAAGTCTGCTCTTTAATTTTTCCCTTGAAATTAGTCAAACTCTCAACTAAAACACTCTAACCTTCCTGTTACAGTCCAGCACTTGCTCAAAGCTCTCAGTAAGCACTAATAAACACTAACACTACACCCCCCCTTTACCATACAGTAGTACAAGGCTCCCTATTCATCCCTACCGGACAATCAGTAAATCAGTTCAGTTATCCATACAGGCATGTCCAAAGGGCAGTTTCAGGTGTACTCTCCAGTCCAGCTGGTGAATCTGGGAATCTTGAGGCAATGTTACAATTGCCTCATGTACACAGACAACCCTCTCCTCCTTCCAACAAACACACATGTATGTGAGAGATGCAACTATACAGCCAAACTGGAGACTAAGCTCTCTCAACCCAAGGCTGGAACAGTTAGTCAGGCAGGGAAGAGAAGCACTTGTACCACACTACAAGTCTCGCACACACCAGTCGTATCTGCACCAGCAAACAACACACATAAATACACAAAAACATACTCGGAGGCTCTAAATAAAAATCTGCCTAAGCAGCGGAGACCTACAAAGCAGACATCCAAGCAACCTCCACCCTCTAACAAAAACCATGTGTCACATACTTCACAAAGTCAGTGTGTCACGCAACCACAGCCCTTAAAGCTAAATAACACACCCAATACACTAGTAATAGGTGACTCTATTGTCAGGCACACTAACATTCCACTCACTAGACTGAACAAGAAGAAGGCTACTGTAAGCTGCCTGTCGGTTGCCAGGATACGCCACATAACACAAGCACTCAGGTCACTTCAAAACAAGTATAAATATGACTCTGTCATTGTACATGTTGGTGTGAATGAAATGAGATTTACCTCCCTGGACTACATGAAGAGACATAGAGGAGCTCTCTGATCCTGTAGCCCAGGCCAGTATGATGCTAACCCTGAGTAGCATCTTGCCCTCATCAAGAATTATGCCACAGTATAAAGAAAAAATGATCAGTTTTAACAATTGGCTAAGCTATTGGTGTCATTCAAAGGGGATTCAGTGTCTGTCAGCCTGAGATGACATGCTTGACAAGCCACGCTGCTTCTCCAGAGATAGCTTGTACCTGTCACCCTTAGGCTTTTGATTACTGGCTAAGGCTCTTGCCACCCCCATAGTGCCTTTTTTAGGCAAGATTTAAAAGACAAACCCACCTCCATAAACAACACAAGTAACCAAAAACTGAGGGTAATGCTACTCAATGCCAGAAGTCTAAACCTCAAAATGCATGCACTCAAGGCACTCCTCAGCATGGAGAAAATCGATATCTGTGCAGTAACAGAAACCTGGTTCAAGGCTACATAGAGCACCCTAGCACTACCAGGCTACGACTCATACCATACCTTTTGGCCCCAGAACCTGGGCCGAAATACAAAAGGAGGGGGTGTATCCATCTTCATAAGAGATACCCATACCTCCTGGTTAGTAGCACAGCATGAGGCCTCGGAGACCATCCATGTGCAACTAACAGTGGGCAAAGCTGCTTTTCAGATTGTAGCTTGCTACAGATCACCCACCATGTCTCAGGACCCCCACTCAGCATTCCTGAGAACATTGGAAAATATGAAGATCCTACCAAACACCATGATACTGGGTGATTTCAACTACCCAAACACTGACTGGGAAAACTACTCAAGTACAAACTCCTTTGGCCAACGTTTCCTAGAGTTTATAAACTCAAACTCCCTGGAACAACTGGTCAACATGCCCACAAGAGGTGACAACATATTGGACCTGATCATCACCAACATGGGGGATCAGTGTTCCACACCAGAGGTAAACCCCTCACTGGTAAGATCAGACCATAAACTAATCACACTGGACATCCACATCCCGACCCCACCCCCAGTCAAGGAAACCACTGTGAAAAACTATTCAAGAGCAAACTTCACACTTCTCAAGACCGAGGTGGAAAGTTTCAAAGCACTCTTGCTAAAGGATAATGCTGCCCAAACTGCAGAATCCTTTACAAATGCATTCTATGAGCACCTACAGGAATGCATGGATCGAGCCATCCCAAGTAAAACCAAGACTCACACCTCAAAAAAGAGGAAACCAGTCTGGTGGTCCCCGACCATAAATAAGCTATACAACAGAAGGAGCAAACTATTACATGATAGAGCAAAATCCCAAAAAGGAAAGGCATCCCTGATCAGTATTAGCAAGAAATTACGATCCCTCATAAAATCATCCAAGGCCAGTTTCGAAAGAAAAATTGCCAAAGACTCTAAAGATAATCACAAAACCTTCTTTAGCTATATCAAGAACCTAGGTGGCAACTCTCGGATCTGTCCTGAGCTAGTGCAAAATGGCAAAAAATACGGTGAACCAACTGACATTGCCAACATCCTGGCCGACAGGCTCAGTGCAAACGTTACCCCCCCACCCCCAAAAGGGCCCATGTCACCCCCAGCAGAATGTAGAGCCCCAGACATCACAGACACACAGGTGAAAACAGCCCTCTCCAAAGCCAAAAACACAGCATCAATGGGACCGGATGGTATCCCAGGCTGCATCTTACACAAGCTCCAAAATGAACTAAACCCTCAACTAAATTCACTGCTCAAACTCAGCCTTACCACAGGCTATGTACCCAAGGAATGGCATACAGCAACAGTTATCCCGCTCCACAAAGGTGGTGCCACAACTGATCCTGGGAACTATTGCCCTATAAGCCTGACTAGCCTGGTCTGCAAAGCTATGGAGCGCATCATTATGGAACCCATAAACAAAGACATTGGGAACCTCCAGACACTGGACCATACCCAATTCGGCTTTGTTAAAGGCAGATCCTGCCTCCTAAACCTAGTTGACTTTTTTGAAAGAGTTACCAAGGCCATAGATGAGGGAAAAGTAGTCCACACAGCCTACCTGGACCTCGCTAAGGCCTTTGACACCATTCCCCACTCTGGCATTGTAGATAAGCTCACCAGCTTGAACATTAACACATATGTCACAAGATGGGTTACCAACTGGCTCATGGATAGAACTCACATGGTCAGATTTGTGGGTGCCATGTCCGAATCCAAACCAGTTACAAGTGGCGTCCCACAGGGCTCAGTCCTGGGACCCCTCCTGTTTGGTATATACTTCTCTGAGGTACAGACAAGCATGGGAGGACTATGGCTGATCAAGTTTGCTGATGACTGCAAACTGGTGGCCATAATCGATTCTCCGGCTGACACAGACATCCTCCAGAAGGGTCTCACGGAGACAAACACCTGGTGTCAGAACCATGGCCTCAAGTTAAATGCCAAAAAGTGCATAGTCATCCCCTTTGGAAAAAAAAAAGTGCCCGCGAATTATCACATAGGTGGTAATCCACTAAGTACGGAAGATGTAATTAGGGATCTGGGGACCCAGGTAGATAGCAACCTCTCCTTTGATAATCACATTGCCAAGGTGGTTAGAAAATCCTTCTATGTAGCCCACCTAATCATGAAAGGGTTCACATCTAGATCAAGAGAGGTTATCGTGCCCCTCTACTCATCACTCATTAGGCCCATAATAGAGTACAATGTCCCATTTGGAATGTACCTTACTCGACACCTGCAACAGCTGGAAAGGCCACAGAAGTACCTCACCAAGAGGATCGTGGGCCTCAAACAGATGCCCTATGCAGCTCGACTAAAGAAACTCCATCTCTACTCAGTTGTTTACTGCTTGCTCAGAGGTGATCTCTGCCTGACGTACAAGGCCCTGTCCAACCCAGAATTAATGGACATGCTCCACCTCAAGAAAACCAAATCTCTTAGAGCCACACGCTCCAGCGAGTTAAACCTCAGCACAATAATAAACAGGACATGCTGGAGGGACAGATTCCTGCCCCAGAGGCTTCCCTCGCTCTGGAATAGAATCCCAATTTATGTTAGGCAGAGACCCTCACTGATTCTCTTCAAGAAAAGTCTTGACGAGTAGATGTGAAATCGTAAATTTGTCCCTGGGATCACTTCAATGGCCCTGTTAGACAGAGGCACAGGAAACTAATGTAAAAAGGAGGCGAAAGCCAACACATTCTGACTAGGCTTATAAATGCCCTTTAGCAGATAGCCTAGTACCTACCTATGAACCTATAACCCACTACATATAAATATGTGAACTGGAGTACAGCAGTAAGCCCAGATGTGAGGTGTAATTGTAATAGAGTGTTGAAGTCCCCAATAAAACACAAGGACCCCATACAGTGTACGTACACATGAATCATGGATACCAGGCATATATATATAAGATGTAATGAATAAGAAATCAATGTCAAAAGGAAAATACAATGCAAAGTCTAATGTAAGCAATGCTAAGCATTGTTCAGGCCAGCTTAGGAGGTGTAAGCAATGTGTAGGCCAGCTAACTTAATGTGCCCAGTGGTATACCTCTTTAAACAATGCCAGCCTTAGGTAAGTAGGTTTGCCCATAGCCTAGTCTTTTCAAAACCGGCCAATCATGGAAAAGTGTGGGAAATCGGCCCTACTTTAACCAAACAGGTGGGAATACATCTCATAACTGGTAGTAGCTTCCCCTTGCAGGCACAATGGCAGAAAGGGGAGAAGGTGTGCGCTTCCGGGCACAGCGCTGGTGCATCTAGGAGTCCAGAGTCATGGCAGGACATCTTGTCAAAGACCATGAGCAGAGACTGCTGTAGGGCCAGTACCAGGGTTCCCAATATAAGGCCAACTCACCCGTGACCTCATCAGTGGCATACCCCGAATTGGTGAGCAGGTCAGGATTCAGTTTGAATCACTATGCCAACCTGAAGCAGCATAAGGGGGACTTCTTGGAGCAGTGGATCCAAGAGGCTAGAATGGCAGGGGCTGTCCCAGCTGTGTGCAAGTATCACTTCACTATGTGTGTAATAATTGCCAGCTCATGTATATCATGGATAGGTATGGCTAAATATTCCTCTTATGTCCTCCACAGCTGAAAGTTAGCGGGCCACGAACCAAGAGGCCCACAGAAGTCACCTGGATAGGTTGCGACATGAGGCAGGTCAGTAATACTCTTGCATGTGCTGTCATAGGAAATAAATCTAAAAGTATTAGTAAATTAATTGCCTGTATATAACCTATATTGTTTAAGGAAAGTACTACATACAGCGGAGAATATGGCAGGAAGAGTCTCATATAGTTTTATGTAAATAAAAGTGCAATAGCCTGACAATAAAGGTCTAACTCCTGGACTGCATGTGTATACTCTGGTAACATATGGTAATGTAGATTTGCAATCATGTAATAGTACTGTTGTATTAAGCACTGTTACCCACACTGTGCACCATAAATAGAATGTGTAGGAATGCCTGTATATGACTGGTATAATTTCCAGAGTCCATTTAGTACAACTGAGATGACACATAGACAGAAAACAGTGAAAAGGCAATTAACAAAATCCAAAAATCACATGCAACTGAGACGTGAACTGTCTTATTTTTAGCACACACAGCCATGGCTCGAATCCTGGTAGTGGTAATGGTCTTCATACAGAATCATACCCCACAACTGTACAGATATGTCCAGAACGTTCAGTAAACTGGCCCATATCTGCTGCCTGTCAACCTGTTCCCCTGGGAAATCACTGGGGTGATCCCAGGTGTATAGGCAGCAAACAGGAAATACAACTGATTAACACACATCTATGAGAACAAAGCTGACACACTAGCAACTCCCCAAAACCTTATGAGAGTATGAAGCCATGTATGTCCCATTTACACCCTCATGTTGTCAAGCTGTGGCCAGAGTGTGTACAGTAACAGAGTGAGATGTATGTGCATAATAGTAATGTGGAATCTGGTACTGTGTGTGGCAACCTTCAGGTAGTGCTAACAAACATTTCTCCCACAGGTCTGTCAGATGCCAGCACTTTGCCTAGAAATACAAGAATGGTACCCTGTACTGGTACTGTTTACTTTGGTATTGTATGGCATTGTGACTGATGCAGTTCCTCTGAATAATAAGTTATTACTCACCACTGTCGCTCACACTGTCCTACAAAATATAACTGTCTAGGACATCCTGTATAAGAGTGTTGTAATACAAGGTCAGAATGCAAAACCACAAGAGAATTATAAGACAGAAAGCAGATAGGAGATATACAGCAATATCTATATAGCACACACAACTCTGATGGACAGTGTTTACGTTGTAGCAGATATAGCCATGGTCTGAATCCTGGGAGTGGAAGTAGGCTGCATACAGAATCATACCCCACAACTGTACAGATAAGACCAGAATGTCCGGTATATGGGCCCATATCTGCTGCCTGTCACCCTGTTCCCCTGTGAAGTCTGTGGGATGATCCCAGATGTTTAAGCAGCAAACAGGGAATACAACTGATTGTCACACATCTATGAGGACAAACCTGTCACTCTAGCAACTCCCAAAACTGTTATGAGATTAATAAGCTGAGTTTGTCCTATCTACACCCCCATGTTGTCATGCTGTGACCAGAATGTGTACAGTAACAGAGTGAGATGTATGTGCATAATACTAATGTGTAATCTGGTACTTTGTGTGGCAACATTCAGGTAGTGTTAACAAACATTGGTCCCAGAGGTACGTTGGATATGAACACTGTGCCGAGAAATAAAAACCTTGATACACTGTACTGGTACTGTTTACTCTGGTATTGTATGGAATTGTGAGTGTTGCAGTTGCTCTGAATAATAAGGTATCAATGATCACTGTCACCCACACTGTGCCACATAACATAACTGTGTAGGAAAGCCTGTATAAGAGTATGGTAAGTCACTAAAAGTTGAAGAGGGAAATAGTCTAGATATGTCCCAGTTCACCTACATGTGGACAAGACATGGCCAGAGTCTGTGCAGAAAGAGATGGACAGCTATGTGCACAACAACAACCTGGAATCTGGGAGTATGTGTAGAAACAGTTAGTTAGTGTTAAACATTTTCTCCACAGGTATACCAGGTAAGAGGTGTATACTGCAGGTAAAACCAGTTCATGTATAAAGATGACAGCAGCCATATCACTGTCCAAATTAAGGCTATAGGGTAGTATAGTAATACTTGTAAGGAACAGATAACAACACTGACTAGGAAAGTAATGTGGACTACAGGAATATATTAGTTGTTAATTGACATCTTTCTCTCCCCCCAACATATCTCCAACAATAACCTACATACCCACATCAACGGGTATATAATGACTTCACTGTTCTGATTATGTCCTATTGGTTGATAACTATTTAAGTCTGTTTCCATGCATGTGCTACATTGAAATATTCCAACATTGGTGGCATGGTGCCATCAATGTACCTGCATGCTGTTGTTATTACCACTGTGGTCCATATATGCATGTGTTCCATTTGCTATGCAACTGTTCCATATTTGGTGCCTGGGTTAATGGGAATATCTATGCATGCTGTTATACCTAACCCTGGAATGTGTTGACTATTACTAACCCACATATGATGATAAAGTTTAAATACCATAGCACATTTGGGAAATCAAGCAGACCCACCAGTCCCACCTCAGCTGGCCATGGCACCAGGCACAAGCACATCTGGGGCTCAACCTGGGACCACCTTGTCTGTTGGTCCTGCACCACCTTCAGGTGGAACCACCTCAAGGTATGGGGCTCATCCCCACCATGGGAGTGGGCGCAGACAAGAACCTGTCACCCGTCACCAGGTCCGGGTTGTGGTGCGTAGTGAGCTCCGCAGGGAGGTTGGAGATCTGCTACACTAGGTCGAGGGCTGTGTGCCACAACTAGAGGGTTGGCCTGGCTCTGTGACTCAGCCCCCAGCGCAGCCACCTTCGGGGCTGTGAAGGTGCAGTGGTTACTGCCCATGGGTGGGGACCTTAGTCCCACTGTTTCCACTAGGGGGCTCATGGGCTTCCAATTTCCCAACATCCCTCCCCATCAAGGTGTCCACCCCCCACATGTGTCATATACTGCCCCTGTACGTATCTTGTTCGTCTTGTCTATTAACCTGCCCAGTCCAAAATGGATTCCTGCAAGTAAGGCATCTGCAAGGTCCCGAAATACCAACATGAACCAAAAAATGACCAGCAGATAGTGGATGCACTGAAAATATATATTAATACTCTTTAAGTCAAACCATCAGTATACAAAAATACACAAACCGGTTTCGGCTTCAAAATCACTAAGCCTTCATCAGTGTCGAGATACAATGAAAAAACACACATTTATATACTGTGTCACTAGCCAATAAACCAATTACAAGGTGTTCATTTAATCCTGGTGCAAAATGCCCTCCCAGTTTAAAGATCCATTTCCTCTCTTTGGCATTCAATAACTCATGCCATCCAGATTTATTATGTTTGATACCCAAAATGTTATCAATACTTATAAAGTAAAAAGATGCTGTTTGGTGAACTGCAGAGTGTTTATATAGAGCATTTGTATGTTTTTTTATTTTTAATTTCACTAATGTGTTCAGAAAGTCTGTATTTAAGTGCTCTAGACGTCTGGCCCACATAAAACGCTGAGCATTGACAGGTGGCCAAATATATAACGCAATCTGAACTACAGTTCACAAAGAAGGAAATGTCATAGACTATACTTGTATTTTTACTAGTGAAACTGCTGTTTTTTTAATAATATACTACAATGCGTACAATGACCACATGGATAACTTCCTATGGCAATTTGTCCCTGAATAGTACTCTGCAATTTCACCTTAGGTTGATATCTTCCTTGTTTATAATGATTAAAGAGAGACACAAGGTTTTTGCCATTCCTATAGGAAAATAGGCAGTTAGCTCCCAATAATTCTGAGAGCCTGTGATCTGCCATAAGGATGTTCCAATTGGATTGTACACTCTCAATCAGTGCCCCAACATTTCTTCCATAAGTAGTCACTAGTCTAGGATAACCAGTACTTCTACCTTGTTTATCATGACATTGTAAAAGTGCTGTCCTATCCATACTATTGACAGCATTCCTGGCCTGCATAATGTGCCCTGGTTTATAGCCCCTCTCTCTGAATCTCTTAGTCAAGTCATCTCTACAGTGCATATAGGTATCTTCCTGTGGGTATATTCGTTTCACCCTCATATATTGTGATATAGGAATATTTCTACATATATGGGGGGGATGAAAGTTGGAGGCATGGAGAAGGGAATTATATTCAGGGAATTTACGGTAGACTTCCATTTTCAGAGTGTTATCTGGAGCCCTACTAACCATAACATCCAAAAAGGTGATATTATTTTTATGGTAGTTCACCGTAAATTAAGTTCCCCATTTGTTCTCATTTAGGTATTCCACAAACTCCATCAGATGTTCCTCATCCGATCTCCATACCATCCAGCAGTCATACAAATATCTTTTCCAAATATCTATTTGATCAAGGTACAAGTTATGGGAACAGTCATATATAATCTGCTCTTCTATATATGCCATAAATATATCTGCATATATAGGAGCAAATAATGTCCCCATAGCTGTACCCTTGATTTGTAGATAGCAAATGTTGTGATAGAAAAAGACATTTTTTGTTAATACATGCTCAGCCAGGCACAAAAGCAGTGTATTAAAGCCAGGTGGATACAGTTCTGACCTATGCAGCCAATATTCCAACACCTGGATGCCAGCTCAGTGCAGAATATTTGTATAAAGGGCCTTGACATCCAGGGTAAAAGTATCCATTCATCCTCTATTTGCATCTCTGAGATAACCTGCAAGAATTCAGTTGTATGCTTCAGAAGGGCTCTAACCCATTTTAATAAAGGCTTTAAATGTTTAGTCAGATACTGAGAGAGGGGCTTGGTCATAGAACCTCTACCGGACACAACTGGCCGGCCAGAGGGATTGTACAAATGTTTATGCATTTTAGGTAGAAAGTATACATATTGATTATTAGGATCAAGAATAGTGAGTTGTTTTTTGACATTATCTGTGATAATTCCTTCTTCAACATCCAATGATAAAAAATTGTCTATTTTTTTTAAACTGTTTAGTATGGTTATATGTCAGTTGCACATAATATCTATTATCAACAAGTTGATTTTTGGCCTCCATATCGTACTGCTCCCAATTTTGCACCACTACAGCTTCACCTTTATCAGCTCTCAAAATTACAATCTCATGATTGTCAGCCAGCTTAGAAATAATATTCATCTCCTGTGTAGTTACATTACTTGCTTGGATATAACTATTCCTGGAACTGAAGTGGAGATCTCTAGGTGTGGAATTTATTTATTTATTTATTTATTTATTCCAGGTTGATGACCGGGGAGGTCCACTGGGCTTGGGGAGTCCATTTTCAGTCGAGGTCCGGGGAGAAAAGCTCCACAATACATACACAATACATACAGAATGCAAGCATGGTACAATGCATGGTTTAGATACATGAATGATTACAAAGTGAACCTAGCATAACAATCAACAAGTGGCATTCAGCAAAGAAAACAAACAATGACAATTTTATTTGGGAGAGAAAGATAGACAAATAGCCTGAAGGCTGGAAATTATAGTTTAGATATTATTCTAACTATATTTGTGCGAGATGTTAGCTAGATAGAGCGATAAGCCAAAACCGGTTTGTGTATTTTTGTATGCTGATGGTTTGACTTAAAGAGAAGTAATATATCCTTTCAGGGCATCCACTATCTGCTGGTCATTTTTTGGTTCATGTTGGTATTTTGGGACCTTGCAGCTGCCTTACTTACTGGAATACATTTTGAACTGGCTTTCTCCTTTTTTCTGCTGTGGGCCTGTGGAGCTGTAGGGTTTTCCCTATTTTCTGTAGTAGTCTAATATTGTATACTAGCCAGATACCACCTTGGAAGGAAGAAGTAATAAGAAGTTCATCTGATTTATTTTCTCTCATTTGGACTATCTATTTGGTGACTTTTTTCAGAATGTTAAAACATACAGCTATAAGAAGCCGCCATTTGCTCTGTGTTGGGGCTTAATATGATTTATCACAGTGTCGTGTATGTGAGCCAGCTAAAGGGTAACATCTTCTTTGTTAGAGTTACTCTTTAAAATCTATATTTTTTCGAAGTGGAGCATTGGGGACTGTTGTGTGTGGATTATATCAACAATTATGTTTGCGAACTATATTGCAGTAACAGCAATGGTATTTTGAGGCAGTGGAGCTTACTGACTACGGAACAGTGTTCTGAATAGTAAAGGGTGACTTTTGTCAATTAACAGCCTTTCTTGTGATTTCTGAATATTGGGGAAACTAAATGTTAGTGTTGGCTGGACTGCTGCTTCAGTTTTGGTTGGCATGTGTAGAGTTGATGGCTGTTGGATTTTTTAGGGTCGTTTTTTCAACACTAGCATTATCACCTCTATAAAATTGAACCAGGTGACTATATAACATCAGTTTGAAAAGTTAAGAAGTGTTATCAAGAACCTCTATTTTGCTTAATAATACATATGCTTCATTATTTGATGTCATGTCTCATAATATCAGCATGGTTGTGCATAAACAGTTAAGCCTGCCAACTATGGAAAAGTGTTTGGGAAACTTATTATAAGTGGTGGAGGCTGCTTGAGGCATTAGGGTTTGTACTGCAACATCAGTATTGCCGCCTTCAAATAACTGAGCCTGCTAACTATGTACCATCATTTTGAAAAGGCCAAAAGTGATTTTTTGAACTTTAATTCTGTCTAATAACAGCATATTTTAGTTCGTGAATGCCTGGAAAAACAGAGTGCATATATTGGCCATATTGCTGTTTCTCTTTTTCAATTTATGAATCTTCTATTGGCCATAAACTTATCATGAACAAGGGGACATTATTCTGTCTATTACTGATGAGACATTCTCATTGGGACTAACTGCATATGTATTGAGAATTGTCATTATTACAGTTTTTTTTTCATTTCAAGATAACTATATGTATCTTTTCTACATGGACATATTATCATTTTTTGATTGAATTTCTGCTTTTGACAGAAGTACATTGTTGAATTTATATGTTATTTAAATACAAACATGGAGTCTACTAATAATAAAAGGATACAGGGTCCATGTTATACTAATTGGGTATGTGCAACCTGCAATTGTTTTGCTGCAGTTTGGCGAATATGAATTTCTATCATAGGATTTGGCTTTTTTATATGACATAGTCATTACTTTTGTTTATTGAATACTAAGGGCAGATTATAACAGATGCCTGCTTATGGACATAGTATTCAGATGCCATATTTCCTATGTTGGAATAGTTAAGTCACTTAGGTTTGGGAAAATTAGTCGTGATATCAGAACACGACATGTACTGGATTACACCTATGGAATTTTTTATTATTCTAATATTCCATGGCAGAGCATTCTATGTGCCACACTTGTATTTAAAAACTAAACTATTTGCTATCTTCTAGCACAGTTAAGTCTCATATGTACGGGACCTTTATAATAATATTATGAGTTATGTGATTGACCTAATGTTTTAGATACTTATTAATTTATACATATCTTTTTATATGGCGACACTAGTAGCTTGTAAATGAAAAATTCAAAGGACAAAGTTATGTATTTTTTTGCAATGTAATACTTCTGTTCTGCCTTAAAGTAGACTGCTTTGGTCTTATGTATGTATCATATCCTAAATAATGCCTAAGTGAATATTGCTACTGTAATAATATGATGTGTTGTTTATTAAATGTCAAAGTGGAAACACTAGCCTTGTTAGGTTAGCACCTATATTTTGAGCTAATTCTGTATACCTGAATATAAGGGACTAATTTTCCATCTGATTTTGAAAGTATGGTGCTATGTCCTTCTGATTTAGGAAGGGCACTTTTCCATCATATAATCTTATTGATAGTCCTAGTTATTTATAACCATGAGATCCTTATTGTATAAGTGCCATCTTTAAGGTGCACTTTGGAATTTGAGTAAGTGGATTCAGTGTATACGCCTGGTAGGGTAGGAAGTGACGTTTCAGATTTTAATCCCTATATCAATAGTTTAGAATTAAGCACTCTAACTATAGTATTTAATATAGGAATATAATATTGGTCAATATTGATATCTGGCATTAAACTCACATTTGTTTGGGAGGATACATAGTATAATGACAGCTAATACCTAAGGTATTAAATAATCATAAAGTGTAGAATATTTTATATACATTAATGATTGGAATTTACTGCATATTAGGACCAGATGTTGATGGGTTATCATTTTAGACAGGTAATATGCTCCTTGTAACTAGGTATTCTAGTAGATCTAAATAACAGTTAGTAATATCTTCTTATATGTATTATTGGGCAACATTATGATTCATGACTATTAATATTGTAGGGGTTATTTAACCACTTATGGATATTAGGACAGACGATTAGGTACCAAATTTATTCCTGGTCGGCAGGCTTCATATAAATCTAGTGTTAATAGCAACTTCAAATTTTGGTAGGTTTGGGAATTCTGGATCCATATACACAGTTTTTGAGTATACTTTCATTATTACCATCATTAGGGAATAATCAGTCTTTATTATGGTTCATTTTTCTATTGTCCATTAGCTTATTCATATGGGACAAATTCCCATGATGGGTCTGGCTCTAAGCTTGGGCTATCCATCTGCCCAATAGTGCAAAGGTTATTAAAATACTACTATTGTTTGCATTATATTTGACTGTGGGGGTGTGATGCCCTTTGTGAAAGTTGGATCAGTATATGCGATGACCATATGATTTAATTACATGGATGGGAGCTATAGTGGGCTCAACACTGGTAGAAAGGAAGTAGGACTCAGCGGGACTACTTAGTAATTGTTGATGGCACTCCTTAAAATGGAGAACATTGATATCTGTGCAGTGACTGAGACCTGGTTCAAGGCTCCAGACAGCACCCCTGCACTACCAGGCTATAACTCATACCACACTTTTCGGCCATGTAACCTGGACCGGAACACCAAAGGCAGAGGTGTGTCCATATTCATTAAGGATATCCACACCTCCAGGCTAGTTGCTCAGCATAATGCAGCCAAGGTTATCCAAGTACAACTAACTCTGGGTAAAACTGCAATCCAAATTGTAGCTTGCTACAGATCACCCACCATGCCTCAGGATTCCCACTCCTCTTTTCTTGATGTACTGGAAAATATTAGGGTTCAACCAAACACCCTAATAATGGGTGATTTCAACTACCCCACCATTAACTGGGAAAACCACTCATGTACCAACTCCTTCGCTCAACGCTTTCTGGAATTCATAAACTCCAATGCCCTGGATCAACTTATCCACACCCCCACCCGGGGCAACAATATCCTAGCTCTAGTCATTACCAACATGAGTGACCGGTGTTCCACACCTGAAGTCAATGCCTCATTGGCCTGATCTGACCATAAGCTAATTACCCTAGATATCCACATCCTGCCTCCACCTCCCATTAAAGAAACCATGGTAAAAAATTTCTCCAAAGCCAACTTCATGCTTCTTAAGACAGAAGTGGTGAACTTCATGACACCCATGCAGATGGACAATACAGTTATGACTACTGAATCTTACACAATTGCACTTTATAAGCACTTACATGAGTGCATGGATCGTGCTATCCCAAACAGAACCAAGACGCTATCCTCCAAAAAAGGAAGCCAATCTGGTGGTCCCCTGCCATAAACAAACTGTACAACAGAAGGAAGAAACTGTTGCAAAAGAGAGTAAAATCCCATGAGTGGAGGAGCTCCCTGGTCAGCCTCAGTAAGAAGCTGCGATCCCTAATAAAATCCTCCAAAGCTAGTTACGAAAACAAAATCACCACTGATTCTAAAGACAACCACAAAGCATTCTATAGCTATGTCAAGAATCTCAATGGCAACACTCAGATCTGCTCTGAGTTACAGCACAATGGCACTAAATATACAGACTCAACAGATATTGCCAACATCCTGGCAGATAGGTTAAGTGCTAACTTTACCCCCCTCTCACCCCCTAAAGAGCCCATCTCTATACCAGAAGAATGCAAAGTTCCTGTATTCACGGCTGCACAGGTAAAAACCACACTCTCCAAAGCCAAGAACACAGCATCCATGGGACCAGACAACATCCCAGGTTCATTCTACATGAACTGCAGAATGAACTGGCACCCCACCTAAGTACCATGTTCAATCATAGCCTCACCTCAGGCGTTGTGCCTGCTAAATGATGCACAGCGACGGTTATCCCACTCCACAAGGGGGGAGCCACCACGGACCCCAGCAACTACCTCCCCATTAGCCTGACGAGCCTGGTCTGCAAGGCCATAGAACGTATCATCATTGAACTTATAAACAAAGACATTGGTAATCTCCAAACTCTGGACCCCACCCAGTTCAGGTTTGTAAAAGGCAGATCATGTCTCCTAAACCTGATAGACTTCTTTGAAGCAGTCACCAAAGCCGTAGACAAGGGTAAGGTGGTTCACACAGCCTATCTAGATCTTGCCAAAGCTTTCAACACTATCACTCACTCTGGAATTATAGATAAACACACTAAACTAGGTATAAATCCCTATGTCACAAGATGGGTTGCCAACTGGCTCACTGACAGAACCCACACTGAGAAAGTAGCAGACTCCAAATCTGACTTCAGACCAGTGACAAGTGGAGTACCACATGGTTCAGTCCTGGGTTCTCTCCTGTTTGGTATCTACTTCTATGAAGTATAGGCTAACACAGAAGGTCTTTGGCTAATGAAGTTCGCAGATGACTGCAAACTAGGAGCCATAGTCAAAACTCCTAACAATGTGGACATCCTACAAAAGGGCCTCACTGAGACAGATGCCTGGTGTCAAAGCCATGGCCTCAAGCTCAATGCCAAAAAGTGCATCGTCATCCCCTTTGGTAAAAACTCTATTACCCATGAACTACAACATAGGCGGTAGTATACTTAACACCAAAAGTGTGATAAGAGACCTTGGGACACAGGTGGACAGTAGTCTCTCCTTTGATAATCACATCGCCACAGTAGTCAGGAAATCCTTCTACATGGTACACCTCATCACAAAAGGTTTCTCATCCAGAAAAAAAGAGGTCATTGTTCTCCTCTACTCATAACTCATTAGACCCATTATAGAGTACAATGCCCCTTTTGGTATGTACCTCACAAGACATCTACAATAACTGGAAAGGCTGCAGAAATACCTCACAAAGAGGATTACTGCCCTCAAACAGATGCCCTACACAGACCATCTCAAAAAACTCCAGCTTTACTCTGTTGCATATCACCTACTCAGAGGTGATCTCTGCCTAACATACAAAGCTATGTCAAACCCAGAGCTGTTGGATTTGCTCCACTTAAAGAAATCGCAATCCCTCCACACTACATGCTCTATGGACCTAAATCTTGTCAACACAATAAACAGAACATGCCGGAGGGATATATTCCTGTCCCAGAGACTTCCCATACTCTGGAATAATTTACCAATCTATATCAAACAAAGCTCCTCATTAGCACTCTTCAAGAAAAATCTTGATGATTGGATGGGAAATAAGAAATTCAACCTGGGGATCACCTTTGTGGCTCTGCTCGACAGTGGCACAGGAAAATAATTTTCTTGGGTGGCAAAAGCCAGGGTACATTTTTGGCTGGGCTTGTATAGGCCCCAGGGCTGATAGCCTAGTACCTACCTATGAACCTATGAACCTATATATATTCATATGGATGCTATATGGTTGTTCTAATAAAAATATAGGATCGGAACTAAGTGATAAGCCTAAGCTGATATTGTCCTGGTAAGTTACCAGAAGTTAATATTGTCCACTTTACAGTTAGATTTGGGCATATGCTTTTTTGATGCTTATTCACTATGGAGATTTCAAATTTGATTAAGGGATTATCCTCCGATCATGAAGACTTGAGAATTTTTGGCATAGGGATGGACTCTAATATAAATAATGGGGCCACACCGGTCAATAGGAGTGATGCATGTGAGGCTGTGTTTGCCACTTTAACTAAACATATGCATTCCCTTAGGAATAATGTACGGCATTACAAACTGTTTATGGCCTATACAGCCAAAGGGGTAACACCCAGAGGCTTACAAGTCAGAACTCAACCAGTGGTGAGTAATTCAGATCAGGCTTTACTTCAGGAATGGAAGGAGGCACAGCACAAAACAACAATGCAATTTGTTGAGGTATTGATGGGTTTTTATGGTAGAACTATTGATTCAGAAATTGCTGCTATTACTAAATTAAGTGAACAAGCTAAGGAATGTGAGGGACAACCCACTTATTCCTTATGTCTTAAGAAACTTAGTACAGAAATGACTAATTTGGAAACTCAACTAAAGGAAAGGAAAAAGAAAAAATTCCTTAGGGATGTCACAGACTATGAACAAGGGGATCCTCTCTCTAGGGACAATAGTAAGCAAGTTAGGTTTTCACAACCATTTAGGAATCTAGTTAAAAGGAAAAGAACCAGATCAATACTTAAAAAAGCAACTGACACATCAGGATATGATTCCTCATCTGGGTATGAGATTGAAACTATGGTATCCACAGGCTCACCAGAACAAAAGAGGAGGAATTCCAATAATTTGGAAGATTTAAACCAAAAAGGAGGGGGTAGAAAACACAGAAAGAATAGTGAATATGGAGGGACTACTACAGAAGTTTGTACAGAAACATCAGTAGAAAATGTACTGACTATTTCATCATAACCCCTCTCCTCCTTGGAAAGAAGTATATTAAATAAAGGTCTTTCATATATACCTGGTGGATTTGTTTCTGAAGATTATTTTGTCAGAGATATAGTTGAGTTTTGTAGGATACTTAATCTAAAACTGTTTTTCCATGATAAAGGCGATACCAATGCTCATGATCATTTTAGATATCACAAATCTACTTTTTCACCCCCAATGCATCCAAGTGTTCAAGCATTTCTAAATTCAACACTTAGGGATATCCACTTCAATTCCAGGAATAGTTATATCAAAGCAAGTAATGTAACTACACAGGAGATGAATATTATTTCTAAGCTGGCTGACAATCATGAGATTGTAATTTTGAGAGCTGATAAAGGTGGAGCTGTAGTGGTGCAAAATTGGGAGGAGTACAATATGGAGGCCAAAAATCAACTTGTTGATAATAGATATTATGTGCAATTGACATATAACCCTACTAAACAATTTCAAAAACAAATAGACGATTTTTTATCATTGGCTGTTGAAGAAGGAATTATCACAGATAACTTCAAAAAACAACTCACTATTCTTGATCCTAATAATCAGTATGTATACTTTCTACCTAAAATACATAAAAATTTGTACAATCCTCCTGGCCGGCCAATTGTGTCCGGTAGAGGTTCTATGACCAAGCCCCTCTCTCAGCATCTGACTAAATATTTAACTCCTTTATTAAAATGGGTTAGAGCCCGTCTGAAGGATACAACTGAATTCTTGCAGGTCATCTTGGAGATGAAAATAAAGGTTGAATAGATACTTTGTACACTGGATGTCAAGGCCCTTTATACAAATATTCCACATTATTATGGCATCCAGGCATTGGAATATTGGCTATATAGATCAGAACTGTATCTACCTGGCGTTAATACACTGCTTTTGTGCCTGAATGAGCATGTATTAACAAAAAATGTATTTTTCTATCACAACATTTGCTATCTACAAATCAAGGGTACAGCTATGCGGGCGTCATTTGCTCCTATTTATGCAGATATATTTATGGCATATATAGAAGAGCAGCTTATATATGACTGTTCCCATAACTTGTACCTTGATCAAATAGATATTTGGAAAAGATATTTGGATGACTGCTGGATGGTATGGAGATCAGATGAGGAACATCTGATGGAGTTTTTGGAATACCTAAATGAGAACAAATGGGGAACTGAATTTACGGTGAACTACCATAAAAATAATATCACCTTTTTGGATGTTATGGTTAGTAGGGCTCCAGATAACACTCTGAATATGGAAGTCTACCATAAATTCCCTGATTATAATTCCCTTCTCCATGCCTCCAGCTTTCACCCCCCCCATATATGTAGAAATATTCCTAAATCACAATATATGAGGGTGAAACTAAGGGGCTATAAACCAGGGCACATTATGCAGGCCAGGAATGCTGTCAATAGTATGGATAGACAGCACTTTTACTATATAATGATAAATAAGGTAGAAGTACTGGTTATCCTAGACTAGTGACCACTTATGAAAGAAATGTT
Source organism: Protopterus annectens (assembly GCF_019279795.1). Taxonomy (NCBI): domain Eukaryota; kingdom Metazoa; phylum Chordata; order Ceratodontiformes; family Protopteridae; genus Protopterus; species Protopterus annectens. Next base: position 38,451,323 of record NC_056734.1, read on the forward strand.
GGGGCACTGATTGAAAGTGTACAATCCAAGTGGAACACCCTTAAGGCAGATCATAGGCTCTCAGAATTATTGGGAGCTAACTGCCTATTTTCTTATAGGAATGGCAGAAACCTTGCGTCTCTCTTTAATCATTATAATCTTCATAAACAAGAAAGATATCAACCTAGGGTGAAATTGCAGACTACTATTCAGGGACAAATTGCCATAGGATGTTATCCATGTGGTCACTGTACACATTGTAGTAGATTATTAAAAACCAACAGTTTCACTAGTAAAAATACAAGTATAGTCTATGACATTTCCTTCTTCGTGAACTGTAGTTCAGACTGGGTTATATATTTGGCCTCCTGTCAATGCTCAGCTTTTTATGTGGGCCAGATGTCTAGAGCACTTAAATACAGAATCTCTGAACACATTATTGAAATTAAAAATAAGAAACATACAAATGCTCTATATAAACACTCTGTAGTTCACCAAACAGCATATTTTCACTTTATAATTATTGATAAAATTTTGGGTATCAAACATAATAAATCTGGATGGCATGAGTTATTGAATGCCAAAGAGAGGAAATGGATCGTTAAATTGGGAGGGCATTTTGCCCCAGGATTAAATTAACACCTTGTAATTGGTTTATTGGCTAGTGACACAGTGTATAAATGTGTGTTTTTTTTCATTGTATCTCTACACTGATGGAGGCTTAGTGATTTTGAAGCCGAAACTGGTTTGTGTATTTTTGTATACTGATGGTTCGACTTAAATAGTATTAATATATACTTTCAGGGCATCCATTATCTGCTAGTCATTTTTTGGTTCCTGTTAAGCTACCCAGCCTACCTCCCCAAATATACCTACTATCCCTCCCCAACATCCCACTCTCACCTGAAAAAAAAAGGCAATCTGTTCCCAAAAAAAAAAAAAAAATCTAGCCCAATACATAGCTGTCTATTTCGCACAC
>NC_056734.1:38457280-38474780 GCF_019279795.1 Protopterus annectens
ATGTGGCAGTTAATTAAAATGCAATACATCAAATAGACAACTTATTAGACAATAAATATGTATGCAAAAAAATTCAACATTAATGAAAGATGTTAGATATGCATACACATACACACAAATTGTGTGCACATATATACTCATGCACACACACATATGCGCATACATATACACACACACACACACACACACATACACACACACATACACACACACACACACACATACACACATATATACATGTACACACACATGCATGCGTACACACACATTGAGACCATACCCCCAATGCGAGCCTAACCTCAGGATCCATTTAATTTCTGATTGTTCAGTTAGATTCACAATATCTCCCATTCTAATGCTTGGACATTGTACATGTAGCACTTGAAAGCAAAATTCATGATCTTCACCTTCATTTAAAATGTGCTTTGCAATGGCGCTATATACTTGCCCTCTGGCTACACAGTAAAGATGATCCCTAATTAAATGGATCCTGAGGTTAGGCTCGCATTGGGGGTATGGTCTCAATGAACATGCTAGTATTAAACCTATACTTAGAGGTAGAAGATTACGTTAATTCCTTGGTCACGATCTGGAACCATGGTAATTTTTCCCCCCTTTTAAGTGACACATCATTTATTATTGTTGTATTCTGGTTTTATGCATGTGTGTGTATGCATGCATGTGTGTGTACATGTATATATGTGTGTATGTGTGTGTATGTGCGTGTGTGTGTGTGTGTGTGTGTGTGTGTGTGTGTGTGTGTGTGTATATGTATGCGCATATGTGTGTGTGCATGAGTATATATGTGCACACAATTTGTGTGTATGTGTATGCATATCTAACATCTTTCATTAATGTTGAATTTTTTTGCATACATATTTATTGTCTAATAAGTTGTCTATTTGATGTATTGCATTTTAATTAACTGCCACATAATTTTATATGGTTATAGCAATGTAGAGATTAGTATTTTATTAGGACCATAACTTAGGTTCTGTATAGATATTTATTTTACATTACATTATATGGTTTTAGTATTAGCGTGTAAGCATTAGTTCAGGACGTTTTTTCAGCTTATGAGCGTCAATGAGTTTTTAAGGGTTTTAATTGAATGATTAGTAAATTGATGTATTATATATACTGTTGGTTGTTGAACTGCTAGTTTGTCTGATGAAGGAGGAGTCATGAAAGCGCTTACATCTTTGTTGTGAATAAACCTGTGTTTTTCATTTACTTGGAGTGAAGAAGGACTCTTCGTTGTGCATTGGTTGTTTACGATTTTTCATCTGCTTTGCCTTCCATTCTGGGATTGTGTTATTAATATCGTTTAGTTCCTGTGGCTTTGGTGTTTGGATATATATATATATATATATATATATATATATATATATATATATATATATATTATATTTATATGTATGTATATATACATATATATTTATATATATATCTATATATCTATATATATATATATATATATATATATATATATATATATATATATATATATGTATGTTCACAAATATACAGATACCCATGTGTAGACATATATATGAGCACATATATACATCACATATATCTACACATATATATATATATATCTATATGCACATGTCTACATATATACAAACACACACAAACATATATGTATGTAAATACATGTCCCCTATATTACTACCACAGTGCTACATGCTATGTGCGAGGAAACAGCATGCATAGCAATGCACACAGATATCTACAGTTGTCAGTGTGTGCAACATGGATGGGTATGTCACATGTGATCCCGTTGTTGGGACCACATTTCCCTTGTCTGTGAAGTATGGAATGGGAATATGGTTAAGTATGGCAGGTATAGTTGTGGAGGTGGTCAGGGTTGGTAGATATAGAGCACAGTCTACAGGGGTGGTATGTGACACATGTGGTGGGTAAATACCCTGGATGGTGTGTGTGGTCTGCGATGTGGATGCCCCATGGGTCTAATATGGACACAATGGGAACAAGCCTCCCACCCACTGCTATTCACAACAGCAGTCCACGTCCTGAAGGAGCCTGGCCTGGAGGCTGAGCAAGAGGAGCATATCGGCCCTGTGAATGTGTACTGGGTGCCTTAGAGTGATGTAGCACATTCCACATGTGTCTGTGGAGCCCATTATGGAACAGACCCTGGACCTGCCCTCAGACAGGAACATGTCTGTATGTGCCCCCAGGGAGGGGGACAACATTCCCTGTGTTGGTTCCACCTGACGGTATTGTTGGACCATTACATGAGGAGGCCCCAGGGTGGGACACACATATGATTTGGCCAGGTAACATGGGCAGATGGGTTTGGAGAGGTGGTTCTGCTGGGCAACAGTACATATATACGCTATTGTGTAACTGTTATAGAACATATGTTGGTAGTAATAGTCTACACAATCCTGGAACATGTCCAACAGCATGCATAGATATCCCCAATAACACAGAATGTCAGATGTGCAGCAATCACAAAGCAGCCATACCACAGGCATATATGGAACCATAGTGGCCCTGACAATGGCATGCAGGTGAATAGTCTGTAACAGACCAGCAATGATAGTGTCCACACAGGGAACATGGCTACAAACACATAGCACAAATTGTGGTACAATACAATATCTGTCCCCACTGGTAGGTAAGCTGTAGCCATACCTAATGATTTGTGTGTACAGTTTGTTGTCACTGATATGGTGGTGGGGGGGGGTGACAGAGATGTGTATTAAGAACTGTAGTAACCTAGCTGTATGAGTTGCACAGACCTGTTTCCATCTTTATGTCTTTCAGGCAAGATGTCACATGCATGGCTACCAACTTATTCAGCTGCTGAAAATGAAGTACCCTGTGCTGTTTGGCTGGGGTGCCCATGATCAGCAGGAGTGGATCGCCTGTGGAATGACCTAGTCCACAGGGTCAATGATGCTGGACTGCACAACCACAGTTATGAGCAGGTCCGGCATCATTGTTCTGACCTGCTTCGCAAAGCCCGCCGGCGTGCTGTTGCAGTCTGGGGGGATCACATCGCCATGGGGGGGCCATGGCATCCATTCCTCCTGGACACATGTGGAGGAGCTCCTGGCCAGCCACATGGTACCTGCCCATCCGGACACACATCAACTGCCAGACACCTTTTTGGAGATTGGTGCCACTCACACACCAGTTGAGGAGTGTGCAGGTAAGGCCAGAGGTCACATCCATAGACCACTGTTGCATATACATCCACATCGGTACAGGTAGATCATGCATATCTAACATGTCATAGATATATTTTGTTGCTGCATAGTAGTGATAAACAGATGTCCATATGCAGCAGTATTGTGGAAATGTATTGTTGATGTATTGTAATACTGCACCCACCCTGTAGCACTGCCACAGTTGTGGCCACTGACTATGCATCTCTCACCCTCTTATGTAGATCCCTCCGGGATACCACCAAAGCAGCAGCCTGTAGCTGGTGAGTATGGTTTATTTAGGTGCTTGCCAATAAACCAGGCATGTAATGGCTATGGTGTATGTCATGCACACATCTAACACACCTATCCAGAATGCATGCTGTACATGTGCATGTATTGTTGCTCTGAAATGCACGGCATCACAGGGGTGACCATGATGGGGTATTGGAAGGGTATGTCAGACACCATGATAACAAACATCCTGTCATTGCAGAATGTGCCCACAAGGAGTAACATAATGGTGGGAGACATGGCCTACAGTAGGGACATGTTTGGAACAACACCCATATACAGTGCAACACCCATATATATACCTATAGGACAATGGCACCTGCTGCAGAGATACACTATGGCATAAGGCATTACAGTGGTCCACATTATCAGTGGTGTTCAGTGTACGGGACACTGCAAAGTGACACACATGTATAGGGCTTACCCATCATGCATCTGCAAAAAGGCTGAAGGAGGGGTGTCAACATGACACACCAGTGCACTGCAGCAGGAATCCTAAAATGCTAAGAATGGCTGTATCTGCACATAGTCAGGTCAGGACCTGTGGCAGCCATTACCCTACCCCCACAGCAATAGTGACAGCAGTGTGTGAACACCAAGGGATGTGCACATGAGTAGACCTTGCAATCATGCAGTATAGGGGGACATGTGTAGGGAAGACTGAACATACACTGGCAAATGCAGATGGCCCATGCTGGTATACCCCTTCAAGGAGTAGTGACTGCTGTAGTGCACACAACAAGAGGTGCGACAAACCGTCATGATAAGGGCGTGCATACATATGCCCACATGGTGTGTATGCATTGTGGTCAGCATCTGCACACCTAGCACATTCCATAGACACTGCATTTGAAAGTACAGGACATATGTCACATATTGGGCTCATGTACTGCTATGATATGCAGTGATGTGGCCCCATGGCAGATCAAGGATGGGTGCATCATATCAATAAAGGTGTACATAGCCATTGTATGCTCTGATGGTTGTCAGTGTAAGAGTAGTGGATTGGTCATACATGGTCCGCTGATGGTGAGAGCTGTGCATCAAACATCAGGCATTCACAAATGACATCTGTCCACATATCATACCAGGTATGTGTTTCTGGAAAACATTGGAGCTGTAAGCATTAAAGCTAACATAACTGACACAGTAGTACACATTCAGCAATGGACTGTACACCTGTGAGGTGTAGTGCACAGTATATGGCAGGGTGCAGAAGAGGTGCACAGAAATACCATGTTCATGGGTGCAGTGGTATCTAGGGGAAGGGGCTTCACCTAGTGACACAGCACATGCATCACACACATGTATACTGTTGCCAGCATGGATTGACTATAGCTGCCATGCATACTGTTGGGTACCATATGTTATGCATGTTGACAGAGGGGTAATAGGAGGACTGTGCATACTATCATTGTGCAACCTCACCTATATGTGTGTGTGTGTGTGTGTGTGTGTGTGTGTGTGTGTGTGTGTGTGTGTGTGTGTGTTTCCTGGTGAGTAATTAGTTTGTCTGTAGGGTCACTCAGGTGAAGTAGAGGGAGGTTGATGCATGTAGGATGCTTGTGTGCATGTGTGAGTGTTTGTGTGGCTGGCCATGTCTGCACATGTGTGATTGTGGGGTGTTCATACAGCAGAACCTCCCTCTGGGATCATACAGTACATGTACATGGACTGCCACATTACACACCAGGAATACTTGTCATGTATGTAATCACAGGACATCTGATAGTATAATATGTTCTGTAACATGGAACCGGCATTGAAAGGGAAGGTTGACACCAGGTACACCCTTAATATCTCATTCAGCAGAGAGGTCACCTACAACCCATGTATGCAGCACTAGAGATGCATTGGGGAAGTACTAGTCAACACCAGGGAGTGTATCCAAATATTACAGTTGTCACATGGTAGGCTGAATGAGCAGCATATCTGGCATGTACTGAGCATTACATACACATGACACACCAGTGCATGATATTATGGATAGAACATAGTAGTCCACACATATAGCGGCCATGCTCATGATGTCCAGACATACAGAGGGTGCATACCGAATGACAGCAGTGAGGCTATGTAAAACCACTACACACAGGTCAGGCATGTTGTTAAAAGTACGGGCATTTACTTCCACGTTTGTGGGGCTTCCAGTGCTTGATACATGGTTAACGAACAAGTTTTCGTTTATGTCTACTAACGTGGAGGTAGATGCCCGTACTTTTAACAACAGAGGTAATAATTTTGAGAATGGCTTAAGACCTGACATTGTAGTGCAACTTAAAAACTTTGATAGCCAACTCGTTAAACTAAAAAAGTTACAACTCGAAATTGCTTATTTCAAAGAATGCTTGTCTTATAAGGTTGTCCCTAAAGGGTTACGGAGGTCTCAATTTCTGACAAGGATTTCAAGTGGGTCTGATTTCTATAATGACTTAACATCACTCTTTGATAGACATGGCTTCGAGTTGCTCGAAGTAATGATAAAGCATTACAATATATGGATTATTGAGTTAAACACTAAGGTCACAGACCTAGATAATGAAATCAAGCATCACACTGAATTTGGGCAGTATAAATATGACTATAGTCGTATTTTTGACAGTATCGATCAATATTTAGATAAATTGAAAAATAATAAGACCAAGAAACTTGATCGAGATGTAAAAGCATATAGAGAATGTAAAGCTTATCCATCTTTCTTTAATACACAAGACCAGCGAGGTAGTCATTTTGAGCCTGGCACACGTGAGTCTATTGAAAACTTTGATACTCCGGCCGCCATTCACGGTGGAAATGCAGGCATGATTACTAACAACATTCCATGTGATACGAATGGGGCTTCTAATAATGACCCATTTGAACCATACCAAGAGGTCAGGAGGAGCGAGAGGTTGATTAACCGTAACCAGTCTTATGGCCATAATGCACAACAGAATACAAATTTTCGGCAAGTACATTACAATGGGGCCAGACCAAAGCAGCAAAACAACTTTGCCCAAAACAAGGGGTCCAAATTGAAGTCCAAGACATACAGGACATAGCAGTTCTTGATGTTGGTGAACAGATTAGTCCCGACATCTGAGATGATGTAAGTTTTTTGTCGGTTACTAACTGCTCACCATATAGCCATGTTCCTTTTTCAGGAAATGATCATCTAGCTGATGGTGACATTGATATGGATGTTGAAGAACTGGGTGAATTGTTAAATCAAGAATCATATACACCTCTCAGTAGTTTACCTACTGAGATTTCATCACCTGTAATAACCACCAATTCAACAGGAGACTTTAAGGTGTATGATTTTTCTTCTGCTGTTATATCTATGGACATGGTTGAACTTTTGTCAAAGGGGTACACTTATGTCCCCCGACAAAAGTTTGATTTTGTTCAGACTATTATTGACATTAAATTGTTTTCAAGGAAATTGAATTTTAATTTAATATTGGGAGGTAACCCATACGTGATGGAGTCTGACCCTTTCAGGATTGCTAGTATTTATAATCCCCCGTTACACCCATTAGTTCAAATTTTCGAACAAATGTGCGAACTTGATATAAGACAGATAGCTGGCCGCACATATAAAACTAATAGGAATGATCCCTTTAGTAGAGTTGAATAAGAACTATTGGAGTTCATCCGCACTCAGAATATATGAGTGTGTAAACCGGATAAGGGTGGAGGAGTAGTAATCTTTGACAAATTGGATTATTGTGAACGTATGGCTAACCTATTAGATAGTCCAGCGTATTCACCTAGTTTGCTGTCAGAGGTAAATGGGGCATATAGGGCCATAAAAAATAGAATAGAGGATATGTTTATTGAAAGTAGGATCGAACAGAAAATATATAATTACTTGACCACCTCTTTTCCTAGGTTCCCGTGTCTTTTCGGGATACCTAAAATCCATAAAAGTATAACTGACCCCCCAATGAGACCATTGATGGATGGTCGAGGTTCACCTACTTACCCATGTGCTAAATTTATAGATTCCATCATACGGAAATACCTGACTTTTGAAACCCAGATCTGTAAAGACTCGTGGTCTTTTTTAGAGAAAATGGATAATTTAGTCTTTGATAATTGTTACAACTTTATCACCATAGATGTCAAGGACCTTTATACTTGTATCCCCCATGATATTGGGATTGAATGGGTCACCTTAATGCTTAAGAAAAATGGGGCTTCTAATATGGAAATGTCCGTAGTAACGGAAATGCTTGAAATTATTTTGTATAATAACTACTTCATGTTTAATGGGAATTTTTTTCTGCAAAAAGTCGGGGTCGCTATGGGCTCGCCATGTGGGGCTAGTGTAGCCAACGCAGTGATGGCTTATTGGGAGACAGATTTTGTATTCAAGGAGGCTGAAGTGATGGAATATATTGTTTTTTATACACATTATTTGGACGATATATTCATTTTAATTAAAGGCGATGAAGTTGTTAGTAATTTTTTATTAGATAAATTTAATAACTCAACTGATTTTTTAAAATTTACATCTACCTTCAGTAATACATCTATAGCCTATTTGGATATTTTACTATCAAAAAATAATGAGAATTATGGCTTTATAGCTAACATACATAGGAAATCCACATATTCAAATTCCCTCCTCCATTACTCAAGCTGCCACCCGACTTACCAGAAACGTTCAGTAATTAAAGGTCAACTTGTAAGGGCAGCCCGTATAGTAACTTTGGATGATGACTTCAATACAGAATGTGAAATATTAAGGAATATGTTCACCCATAGGGGGTACCCTACTACATTGTTAGAAGAATTGATCAATGAAGTTACAACTAAAAGACTCAACGGGACTTATCAGCCTTTATTGACCCTTAAGGAAAGCCAAGAATGTCAGACTATGATTAATAGTCAGGCTGTTTTAGAGGGCCGTATAGATACCAATCAAGTTAACACTAAATATACGGGGATGAAACTTATTCTAACATTTAGTCAATTTAGCTATCAATGTATTGATAGTATTAAGAAAAACTGGGCACTGTTTAAAAGTAATCCATCTATCTATGAAAAGGTTGGAGAACTTCCTACTGTTACGTTTAGGAGGGGAAGGAATTTGAAATCATTGTTGGAACAATCAGGGCATTACGGGACTTATCAGCCTTTATTGACCCTTAAGGAAAGCCAAGAATGTCAGACTATGATTAATAGTCAGGCTGTTTTAGAGGGCCGTATAGATACCAATCAAGTTAACACTAAATATACGGGGATGAAACTTATTCTAACATTTAGTCAATTTAGCTATCAATGTATTGATAGTATTAAGAAAAACTGGGCACTGTTTAAAAGTAATCCATCTATCTATGAAAAGGTTGGAGAACTTCCTACTGTTACGTTTAGGAGGGGAAGGAATTTGAAATCATTGTTGGAACAATCAGGGCATAACCTTATTAGAACAGTAGGTATGTTTAAATGTCAAAACTGCAATTTTTGTAAACATATCTTTGAGTCGAATAGAGTCAAGATACAGAATTACCAATACAAATTAAAATCTAGATTTAACTGTAATTCTAAAATGGTGGTTTATGTAGCGTTGTGTCAAGGATGTTCTGCATTTTATGTTGGTAAAACTGAACGCAGACTCCGTGAACGCGTTTATGAGCATCAATACGCGATAAGTAGAAATAAATCTGACAACGCACTTGCTAAGTATGTATCTGAACATTTAAACCACAGTTTTAAATTTTCAGTATTGGATCAGGTGACAATTAATAAGAGGGGAGCACCTATGCCTTTATTACTGGAGGAGTTAGAGCTAAAATGGCAAATTAAGCTTAATGCTTGTTTGTTCCCAGGGTTAAATGAGATGTGCTCGATCAGTAGTGTTTTAAAACTGCAGTTTGAAAAGGTGAATGTTTCTGTTGTGGTTTATTTATTTAGTTATTTTCCCACTAGATGATGGTTTATTATGTAGAAACTGTTTAATTTTATAATAATAGGTTTGTTAAATTTAGTTAATAATTATACTTTAAAAATGACATCTTAAGTAGTGATTTAGAGAAGGATTGTAATGTACAAAGTTTATGTGTATGTGTAATTTAAAATCTGTTGTTAAGCTTGTTAATAACATGTATGCTTGAAGAGCTTGACACCTTTAACCTCTGATGTTTCTTTTACACTTGAGGGGAGGTTTTTAAAAAAAGTAATTAGTTGTCTTAGGAATTAATTACTGTTTTTGATTGAGTAATTGCTGATAGTTTTTAGTATTTAAATGGCATTTACGTTTATGTTGTTGTCTGAGGAAGTCTGTACACTGTATCGACAAAAAGCGCTTCATTTCATTAAATCGTTTGTGACCGGCTAACACTTGTGGTTATTCCTTTTACCTGGCAGTTTCTTTTTTCTGGGTTTGTCAGTGTTTTGTACTGCACCAACATTTGACATCCCCCTTTTAGCCACCCCAACCCTGCACACAGTTTCAGTGAATATACATATCCCATTACCATTTGCCATAGCGGAGGGACAGCTGGCATTTAGTGGCAGTGCACAGGAAAGTGTAGTAATCATGTCTACTGTATCCGGTCGCAGCAGACATAGCCTGATGTCCGGTAGGGCACCAAATAAGCAGATGTCCCAGAGTGCTCATGGCAGCGCCACTGGGCATCATGATCCTGGCAGAGGTGACATAGCTGGTACCAGCAGGTGCATTTTTCAGGCTGTCATGGCGGCGCAGGCACATATGGAATGTTACACCAGACAGGGCCTGAGGCTGCAGAGGGCTGCTCTCACATCTGCAAGTGACAATGCCAGCGACCTGGCTGGTGCCATCCATGCATTAACTGAGTTCATGGATAGACAGTCTGGTGAGATGATGGCCCTCATCGACCGTGGTCTGTCCATGCTTGAACGTGTGGTGGGAGTGTGGCGATGGCTGTGTGGAAGTAGACCAGCAATGCCAACAGCTGGCAGTCAACGTGGACATGCTAGGGCACCAAGGGACTCCTGTAGTGGCCGTACCAGCTCCAGCAGTGTGGGGGGGTGCTGTCCACACCACACCACAGCATACCATATGCACATGGTCCTGGCCAGTCCCAGGAGAGGCCAGGTACCAGCGGACATTTGTCATCTGCAGGTGAGAGTAGCCCATCCAGGCCTGCACCTGGATATACCCATGGAACCTCTGGCAGGCACAGTACACATGTATGTGGCTGGAAACAGTGAACTGCACACCCTGCCAGGTATGGCCTGCAGCTGTCCATAAACACCTGTGTAGGGCAGCCACATGGCAGAACTGTGTGCATGCATACCCACACACTATAGAAACACAGCAAGGGCAACCCCATACCTACACACACCACAACACCATGCTTAGCTCACTGCAGTACACCTCTCACCCACACACATGGTGTCAAATGTATGGCCAACCCTCGGCCTCTGGCAAACCAACATCATACTCTGTGCATATAATGATACCTGTGCCAAATCCCTGTCACCCATATAATCAATGCAGGGACAGGCTATTATGGTTCTGATGTACACGGTGATTGTACTACAGTGTACCACAGTACCAGTGTAACATGTTGTAAGGAGTAAAGTGTAATGCATGTATGGCAGGTAGTGTAGCTGTCCAGCAATGATGCCTTATAGCTGTTAGTAACACTGGTTGGTTGTGATCTGTATAATGTTATCCATTTGTGTTGTAGGTGTACATGTGTCAGCTCAAGGATTGTCTGCAGTCATATTCCACAATGGGGAATGGCACTGTGGTGACACCATGGCTGTGACATAACTAGGGTGCAGTAGAACACATGTCACAGATTACTAAAATGGTTATCGCCTGTGCCACAGGGTCAGGTGACCCGCTGAGGCGTGTATACCCTGCAACCTGATATAGACCCATCCACATACATGCACACTGTTACTTGGCAACATTGGGACTAGACACCTACCTTGCTATGTAGTGATACTGAAGTGTGTGGCTTACACTGCACACTCCACACAGCATTTAGGGTGAGGTGTGTCCCAGGTTATATGTTATATGCAGAACATACCCAGACAAGTACAGTATGCTAATGGGGATGTAATGAGTGTATATGGACAATACATAGTGTGACATATCTTCATATACACATTAACAGACACATAACAGGCAGACACATCTGAGATACCAGGGCCTATTGCTGCTAACTAACTTGACCATTTGTCCAATGTGTTACAGGTAGGCTGCACACAGGACATGCATAACTGGCTTAGACTGTGGTATCAGTTACCTGCATGGTTGATGGTGACAGTGGTAACCATAACGTGGTACATGGGACATATACTGGGTGTACTTTGGTGTAATGACAGTGTATACAGCACCCACATCCCCCAGTGGATATTGTACTCCCTGAAACCCATGATGACAATCTGCCATACCCACCATCACACATTGGCTGAGACTGCAATACAACCCATAGTATACCTCAACAGTAGTACTACAGGGATATGCATCTAATGCACACGCCACATGCGAAGGGTGTTGCATTGTCATGCCTCACCTATGGGCAGCAATAACACTATCTGTACTACTGTGTGGAAATGGGTATTGTAATTGGAGTATTTGGCCTCAGAATGCTGTACCCTACAGATATACGGACATGCACAACTACACACACATGCCAGAACACAATGGGTATCCCATGCCTATCAACCCATTTGCAAAACACTGTTGTGCTGGTACTGCAAGGCTTGTGTAGTCAGTATGGGGAGGAGCTTAACAGGGTATATGTAATGTCCCATATAGCAGCAGCCACAACTGACAATGGAAATGGGTGTTGCATTGGTTGTGAATGCCCTCATGGAATTCCCAAGTACAGGTGTGCTAACACACAGAAACTGCTATATTCAGTCATGCACACATACACATGTGTCAGTACAGGGGTGCATCGCTGCAGGTGGTCATAGCTGTGCACCTAGCTATTGTCCAAGGGGAGATGGGTTGTGTAGGGGTTGTGTATACAGTGGTATCCTGCCACCTGCCATGTGGCAGCAGGCAATCTATCCACAGACACTACTGTGGTGACCCTCAGGGTGAAAATGACATGCATCAGCCAATCCTCCAGGTGCCTCCTGCACATGGCCACTGAGGTGATCAAGTTGACATGTATGCAACATGCATTACAACACATGGTTAGTGTCTGTGATGGAGATCTGTACCCAAGCATGTTCTGTTGACTGTGGTAGTGTAGTGGAGCATGTGGCATGTGGTGTGTACCGGGTGACATCTCCTGTATGTGCTGGTTCTTACACAACTGGGCAGTCATGTCAGTGTCAATCAAGCTTAGGTCGCCTGTACATATCCCAACTGGATACCTGCCATCTGCACATCTGTACAGGGACTTACAGTCATCCATTTGGCAAGTAGCTATGCAGAAGGATGAGTGTGTTGACAGATAGACATTTGACAACAATATGTATGCCATAACTACGTGTCAGATGCCCTCACGAACATGTGTTGTACAGACAGTAATCTACAGTTACATTCCACATGACGGATCATTGCCCACTAAGGGGTATATACTGTGACACAGCTCACACACCAGAGATACAACAGAGAGGCCTCAGTGTCCAGCTATGCCTGCAGGTGTGCCTGTTGTCAGTATTACATTTAGCACTCTGCTCTTGCCTGGGTAAGCACTGTCAACAGTAGTACTGCCATGATACACTACACGCCAGTGTGGCAGCACGTACCCTGGGCAACTACCCCTATATGTAACTCATTCACATGGATAGTGCTGTACAGGCATCATAAACATCTGAGTCCCATACATGACACTCACACCCCTTGCTACTGTAATGACAGCACATAGGCGCATGTATTCTACATGGCATTACATACACTTATTACAGATGTCATTACCCCGCTATGTTGTCAGACTGGGTGGTGTGACCTGGTTACCAGGGCTAAGCCATGCCTAGCAAGTATCAACATTGCTGCAATATAACAACTGAACTGATTTGTGCACTGGTTGGTGAAGTCTACACTGTGTAAGCGCCCACATGTTTACCCATAGCTTAGCACCGCTTAGCTTTGAGCAAACCCATGCAAACACACTTAAAGCTGCTCAAAACTGCCTTAACCACTCTGTATCTGACACCTCTTGTTCTGCCAGCAACAAAATGAACAGCCCTTGAACCCAGGACCCTGTACATTAAAGTCACAAAACTTAACCCCTACACCATGATCACTGTGAAGATAGATGTTGCTTTACCAATATAGCTGTCAATACATATATTAAGTGGTATTGAACAATTGCCTTTACTTCTTAAATTGTGTAGTCTTTGTTATTAATATGACTGTTGCATCACATATGTTGTTTTATCATAATGTACACATAGATACCTACGTGAGATACATCTGGAAGGGTATACATAATCCTGAGGTTTACACATGACAGGAATATGGTTATATACATATAATAGGTCTATATATGTCTATATGTACATACACATCATACACATGTATACTCATACATATGTCTGTATATAAATCTGTATAGTGCAGCATATATATGGCCATGTGTACAGCTCTTCATATGTACATAAATATATATAGATATATATTTATATATATATATATATATATATATATATATATATATATATATATATATATATATATATATATATATATATATATATATATATATATTTATGTATATATACATATATGTACATATAGCTATATATGTATGCACTTCCTATGTGTACAGATATACCTATTACTGTCGATATATATGTTGATATACATACGTATATGTACATATGTATCTCTATCTATATATGTGTAGATGGGTCTATATTAGAACATCGAACGTTCAAAATTTTGAGTGTTCTAGTATCGACCCGTTTTCAGTGAACGCTGAAAATATGAAGAAACAAAAACAATTTTTTTCCTGGGAAAAAATTTGGTTGTCCATTTCTGTTGCTTTGGTATTTTCAGAGCTGTGGTGGAAAATTAAGGGTCGAGTTCAGGTAAATGTGCGATTGTGTGGACGTGAGGTTTAGGGTGGGTTAGGTGAGTTAGGGTTAGGACACGGTTTAGGTAAGTGTGCGATTGTGTGGATGCAAGGGTTTGGGTTGGGTAGATGAGTTAGGAATAGGGCACGGGTGAGGTGACTGTGCAATAGTGACGGACCTTAAGGTTAGGGTTTGGGTTAAGGTAAGTGGATAGTTAGTGGTGTATTTAGAGTTTAGTGTAGGGTTAGGTGTAAGAGATTAGGTGTATGTGTGTGGATTGCTGTTTGTTTGGTGTGCTTGTGTTGTGTGTATGTGTTTTGGAACAGCGATTTTTTTCCCTAGGAAAAAAATGTTCGATGCTTTAAATTTTCAATTCATAGGGTTCGATATTAGAACACTCAAAATTTTGAATGTTCGGTGTTCTAATATAGACCCTGTGTAGACATATATTGCTCTGTATATGTATATATCTGAGTGTTTATATGAATATATATGTACATATACAAATCCATCTATATATGTCGATATGTATATGTGTATATATCTGTAAAGATATATGGATAATTATATATGCATATATGTTCACCATATGTCCTGAACATGGAGTGGAGCCCTACTTCAGCCCCAATAGTCCCAACCTCTTAGTGCAAGGGAATGTCAGGTATGTATTGCAGGTATATTTGTAGACTATTGCTATAGTAACAAGGTTTCTCTTCACAGACATGGTGTGTGTGGGAGGTCACATCTGCTTTTAACATGTGCGCCATTGGCTACTGACAGACATCCTAAGGACATCATAGTACAGTAGCTAGCACAATAATGATCCTGTGGACTACAGCAGAGATATGGCCAATAAATGCAGACAGTCTGACACACTCTGGTCAGCCCAGAGGAATACACATAACCCCTTAGTGCAGGACATGTGTACTGAACCTGACAATGCGGATGTTAACAGCCATGTAGATGGGTATATCACATAAATACTGGTATACATTTGACCCTTAGTTTATGCATTCATACACCCCCATCTGTCTTGACACATAATAGCCGCTGGTACAGAGGTACCATGGCCACATACTACCCATTAGTTAGTGACATATATCTGTACAGTATCACACTGCTTGATTTAACATACATGACTGTTGTGGTGGCCCAGCTGCAGTACATCTGGCAAGTATATGGACATGACATCTTACTGGGTAAGTACACTAAGCTGCTAGGCATGTAACAAAGCACTGTGTAGGCTACAGGCAGACTGCATCAACACTGGCCTACATTTCCTATGGGGGAATACACATGTACCTGCATAGATAGCAGGCTCTACATGCATGTCACAGCACAAAGTAATAGACATCTGTGTAAAAGTGCATAACCACAACCAATGTGAACACAGCCACAGCCACATATGGCAAGCTAGCGTAATATTACAATGTATGGACTATCTGATCAACACCATCCTCATATGTGCCACTCACACACCAACCCATCATATACTGGGCCGCTATACAGTGTGGTCCGATGCCTGTCTGTGGTATGGGACATGTGTGTGTTTGACCTTACATACATGTAAGCCAGTAGGGTAACATACAGTGGAGCAGAATGTAACAGTAGATAGAACAGGGCCAAGAACAATGACATCTACCACAGTCTGTACAAAGGCCAAGGTACATTTTCACAATACACACACTTTTGACAATCACCATAAGTACACAGACCTCAGTACTATACACACAACCACAGAATGCCCAGGTTATGTCCTCAAATATAACCCCTACTATACATAACATGTGTAGCAGTCTGATATCTCACTGGCTTGTTATCAGATATGATGTCAGTTAATATGGTGTGCTGAACATATGCACCTCTTACTGCATGACATATGTACAAAGGTTGACAGACTTGTGGCTGGAGGCACAAACACAGGGCCAATATTGACATGTTGCTGTGATATCCTCATACATTTACTGTTGTAACAGGGTTTGTTGCAGCATATGTCCTATGAGGGATATGAAGACAGTAACTCTCATGGCTGTCACTGACTGCATTCCTCACACTAACTTCTGCAGTCCACAGATAGGTGCTCTGTGGGTAACACAAGAAATACAAGGTACCACACACTGGCCAGTCTACAGATGGCCCTACAGATTGGGATTCCTCATAAACATAGCGCTGACATGACAGGTATTAAAACATGTAGGACAGCCATATCCACACACACCCTGTTAAACCAACATTACTCTAAATGCAGTACAGCAGCACTTACAGTCTATAGTCAAGTCAGGCACATCCCCCTACTTTGTGTTGGCCTGTTTCCACAGTGTATGTTGTTAGAGGTAAATCCCCAATCCATCTGTGATGCTGTTTGCCAAACAACAGATCTAGTTCCTGCTCACAGTGAATGAAAAGGCCCAGCACCAACATACGTTCCTAGATATTGGAGTGTGTTTCCATGCAATTGGCTATGGGAATGCTACCACAGCTGTTCCACATGCAATCAGTGAGATGAGGGCTGCAATTCATGCAGAGGCCATCAGCTGATGATGACCATCACTTACAATACACATGCTGTTGCCTAAGCAAAGCAGGTGTACATCTCCACATCAACCAGAGTGGGAGTGAGAGAGGCAGGCAGAGACAAAGATAAGTCGGGGAGGGGTGGGAGAATACAACTTAAGCATGTTTGTGTCACACACCTATCAGTACAGGGTATCAAACCCCTGTCTGACTATGTATTGCTATTACATATCTATGCAGTTATTGGATACGCCACATAGGTTTAATGTTGAGGAGCCCTCCAAATGTATATGCGATGGTGAGTGACATCTGCAACAGTGATATCTTAGCTATATGGTAGGTGTAGTACACATGCCTGTTCGCATGAACAGGTTACAGTCAACACAGCCACACTCTCACAGGGACCCATACACACTGACACACTTGGCAGGGTCAGGAATACAACTTATCACTACTTAGATTGCCACAGCACAGTACTGTGCAGGTATCACATGCACCACAGGGGTTATACAGAGGTTATATGGGCAAAGGGTATGTGGAGGTGTCTG
>NC_056734.1:38479780-38502280 GCF_019279795.1 Protopterus annectens
GTTACTACATTTTTACACAGGATTGGGGGGGGCACACCTGTCTGTTACTACATTTCTACACAAGATTGGGGGGCACACCTGACACATGTACACATTTGCTATGACTGTATTGGTATGCCAGGTA
This sequence comes from Protopterus annectens, assembly GCF_019279795.1. Classification (NCBI taxonomy): domain Eukaryota; kingdom Metazoa; phylum Chordata; order Ceratodontiformes; family Protopteridae; genus Protopterus; species Protopterus annectens. The sequence continues at coordinate 38,479,905 of NC_056734.1, forward strand.
TGCCATTTCATTCTATATTCTAACCTATCATGCTGACTAGTGTACTACAGGTCTCAGCTTTGATTGACCTACATATTAGTTTCTGACTTCTACCCTTCAGAACTAACATCCCAATGCCTGATCTGCTGTAGTCTGTCTGTGTAGGCCGGGGGGGGTACCCATAGGCATCATTCAGAGGCCATAGCACAGCCCTTGTTTATGTTTGTCTACACCTGTCCTGCTGGATGAGACTGTTGTTGGGTATGTGAACCTCCTTGACTGGCATGTGTGAGTCATATGGACACACATGTGGCCCAGCACATTTCCTGCAGTGGGTTTTGTCACCCTGTGTAGTACTGGCTACTATGGTGACACCGATATTTGTTACAGATCTCATGGTGCCACTATAGGTGTCTACTATCGGCTGGCATACTATTCAGCCACTCGATTCTCTTGCATACTCACATCCATACCATAGATACAGGTAACAACACATTCTACTCAATTCAGCAATTGGTAGGTTGAGTGCCTTACCTTGTGGGTGTCCCAGTATTGAGGGTGGTGCTGCAAGAAGCCTATGTCGGATGCACATAGTACACTCCCTACACATGGTTGAGCACAGGTAGTGTCATGTTCGGCATATCTTTTACTGTATGTGTGAGTCAGAGAGAGGTGTCATTCCCTGGGTCCCTCTTGTGTCAGTGTATGTGCTATGCATTGCCACTTTGCCAAGGCCAGGGCATACTGGGCACACCTCCTTCTGCCTACTGGGGCAGGCTCAGGTTGTTCCTCCTCCGAGTCACTCTGTGCCTGTGCAGGTCTTGGCAATCTGTGTGGCCCTACCTCATGCTGTTTCTGCTGCAGCTGTTTCCACAAGATCATATTATGTAGCATGGCACATACAATGATAATTTGGGTACATGCAGCTGATGACTACTGCAAGGCTCTACCGGATGTGTCCATGCACCGGAACCATGACTTGAGCATCTCAAACACACACTCTATTAAAATTCTGGTCTGTGTGTGTGCCTCATTATGGAGTTCTTGTTTGGGTGTGTGTACATTTCTGATGGGTGGCATCAGCCGCGGCTCCCGTGCTTAACCAGCATCCCCCACTAGGTGACCATAAGGGATGTCCCTATTAGCAAATCTCTGGTACAGCTGTGTCAGATGCCAGATGCGGGAATTGTGATAGCTTCCAGGGCAGCCAGCACACACATTCATTATTATGCCCTGGACATCAAATATGACCTGGCAGTTGATGGAGGGGAAGCCATTGCTGTTGATGTAAACCCTACCCCACTCACCAAGTGGTGCTTTGATGTGTATGTGCATGCAGTCTACAGCACCCACTACCTCAGGGTATTCTGCTATTTGGTGGAACAGTTGCATATTGCTGGCCAACGCTTCACGGGTGTTGGGGAAATATACGTGCTCACCGGCATGTGCTGACATGGCATCCAGGAACTGGTGAAGTACCCTGGATGCTGATGCCTGTGAGATTCCCATCATATCCTCAGTTGGCCTTTGGAAGGTACCTGCAGCTAGTATTCTTAGGCCTACACATAGCTTGGTATCAACTGGGATGAGTTCCCCACTGTTAGTTCTGTGTGTCAGGCGTGGCTGGCACAGCTTAACAATTTTCTGTGAGGTTCCTGTCCACCCTATAGTGCTCCACTATGTCCAGCTCATGTAGCCCCTGGTTGGTTACCCTGGGTCTGTACACTCTTCTCCATCTCTTCAGTGTGGGTTGGTCGACAGCATTCACATCCTCATCACCCTCAGCCTCTTCCACATGTTGTTGTGTGATAGCTATTGCAGCCCCTATCACTTTGTTGTTTTGTTTGTTAAAACTTCCCCGCTTGTATACAAGGGTGGTGTAGAGTATGGGAAAAAACAGAGGGAACGGTGTTTGCACAGTTTATAGTAGTGTTCTGAGCTGGGCTGGTCTGCTGCCTGCGTAACTGACTGATTCTGATACATTTCACCTGCCAGCTATGCTAGTTCTCCTAGATTACCTTCCTACTGCTGTTTTCCCTTCCCATTGCCTTCCTGTTTAAGCCCAGGGGCACGCCGTACAAACACAGTGCTCAAATGTGCACAGATCTGCTATTTCCTGGTTTACATTTTTTTTTCCTTTAAAACCTGGTACACGGCATGCACACGTGCTTAGGCAATGTAAAGAGTGCTAGGCAATCTCAGGCACACCACCTTGCTTAGCTGTGCTAAGCTTGGAGCAAACCCTTGCCAAAGGGCTCCAGTCCACTTAGAGTATGCCTGACACACCCCCCTATGATGTCAGCTAACTCCTAGGCTTGCACCAAGCTATTCCTGCTATTACACTATTGGGAGCTGACTAGCATGAAGGGAAAATATGGGCTTCACTATCATTCCCCTCACCTGCATAGGATTGCCTGCTAATGCAAAGTTACATATCCCACACTGAGCCTCCCCCCTTAGCAACCAATATTCATTGGCCATGTTGTCTTCTGCCTGCCATTCAGTATAATGGCAGAATAGTGATTTTAGTTAGAATGCTTATTTTAGGATTATTTCCTTTTTTTCCCCCTGATCCCATTTGGGCACGCTGCCCTATGCATAAACAGCCGAGATCGGCAAAAAAAAAAAAAGTTGCCCCCCCCCCAAGTGTTTTACATGCAAATGGCCTTATTGTTGGCCATTGGCATGCTTTATACATGATATCCACACTTTATTTGGAGCTGTCATGGATCCGTTTTGTAATTTGCAGACATGTACTTCGTTACTGGTGGAGTAAATTTCTGCAGATTACACTAGTCCTGCACGGCCGGTTTCCAGCTTCCTGGATTGCAAATTCACCTCATTTGCATGGATTTCGCCTGCAAATGGGGTAATTTGCATACAGGGGCTGAGTCCATGCAGGACTAGTGCAGGGCTGCTTGTGCATGCCCCTACAGGTTATTCCTGGATTGCAAGGCAGACATATTGCTTGCTGGAGCTCTTGAACTAATCCTGCATGCCGTGCAAGGCTTGCAGAATCCGGCCGATTATTTTATAGGGGGTGATAATCTTCTGTTCATAAAAGGATGTAGAATGATGGTTGCTGCCAAACACTATCCTCTTCCTCTTATGTGACATTCCATAGCTGTAGATCACTATGGTAGTGCAGATATCCTGTTTATAATCTTCTTGTCATCACTTATCGTGTTAAGTATGTTTATGCAGAGAACAAATAATAGAAATAATTTCTTGCAATAGAACAGAGAATTGGAATATTTAAGTCATACTGCATTACATTTCTAAATAAAAACAGGTTTGTGCTGCAATATATGTGTGTTTCTGCTTGTGCATGTATCTATGCATATGTATGTGGAGGGGCATGTGGGGATGTAAAATGTGTGTGTGTGTGTGCACATGTGCGAGATAAATTGCCTGTGTGTAGGAAGAAGTTATTGCACTACTGAAATTTCAGCACATTTGAAACTTCAACATTTTACTAAAAGGGGCATATAGTTAAACAGCAACATAAGTCGTATCACTCTCATGGAAAGGCATAATGAAATGAAGTTTTGAGGTCAAGCCAATGCAGCACACAACTGGGCCATCTGCTGTAGACACAGATGGCTTCAGCTGAAGCTTTTGAAGACTTTGAAGACAACACTGCAGTAGTCATCTGTTGACAAAGCTTGGCAGTGTTATACACAAAGCTTCTGGCTGCTTTTAGTGACATAAATCCTGTAAAGGAAAATTGGAATCAATGAGAGAACAGAAAGCTCCACAAAGAAGTTGCATTTGTTTTATCTTGTATGGAACATAGTCATCACTTGCACCGCAATATTGCCCTTTCTATCTGTTTATACTTTATGATTTACAATTTTATAAGCAAAACATTACGGATTAAGAGCAATAACATTTACAGCTCTACTTCAGTTTTCAGGATTTTTTTTTTTAATTTAGAATTACAGGTACTCCTTGTGATGAAATACCAGATCCTAACCAGCATTTATGACTGAAAAGCATATAAAAGTCCCAAATAGTTTTCTAAAATCAATTTGAGACAAAATGACAAAACATAGAAAAAGGTATGAAATGTCAATCGTGAATGGTCACATAAACACATATACTTAAACCATCTAGTCTGTAAATGCATCCATTCTGCACAATAAAAAAATGAATATTGAAATTTAAAAGTAGAAAGCAGAAATAGATATGAGCATATAACAACTGACTGTATTTACTAATGAAGATTTGGAATAAATTCTACCAGTGGTTGATATTAATAAGTTGCATGGTACTGTATTAATGTCCCAGTGCTAATCCTTTGCTGATAAAGTATAATATGACCTAATTTGATAAGATGACATAGCTAATTAATTGTATAAATAAGTTACCTATTTCAAAAATGAAAAAAAAAAACTGCCACCTCAGCTTACATATAGGAAAAAAAGTATGCATGAAGTTATTGTCAGAAAAAATGTATGCCAGGTTTGTTGATTGGAAGAAATACATAATCAATGGCACTGTCTATATGACAGCACAGCTATAGTCTTCCTTCAACTTTAATACAGATGCAACTAGGCATTATGAAAATAGACAATCAGGTAATTTACACTTTGTGTAATGAATTCCTCAGAAGCAAGGAAACACAGGCAATGATAGCAGACAAAAACCTTCTTAATTTATATATGCATTTATTAATAAACACACACATACATGAATTTACTTATCAACTGAGGTGATCGGTACTAAAGATGGGGTTTAATAATATTCTGGACAATACTCAAAAAGCTGTTGAAAATACAAACCCTGGTATAATGACAGTGTAAGTGCACATTCTGATGATGCACTAGTATGACACATATAAAGGTTACAAAATATATACATCTATGTCACTGGCTATTTAGCAAACTTACAAACAATTGATCGTGCACCATTTGTTTTAAAGCCCATAGAACGTATTAAACTTCATAATACTGTTTGAAAGCACAAAAGCAGGCTGAGATCAGAGAAAGATAGGGCAGGCAAATCTTGTCAAATGGGTAAAGTTACTCTTACTGGTAATAATAAATCCATAAAGTTAGTCTTTAATAGCAGAGTGGATAGACTATTAGAGTCAGTTATAACAGTGGCATTTATTGTTGCTAGTAAGATGGCTGTGCAGATTGTTCTTAAATATTTCATAAACAATGGCTTCCCTAATATTTCTGAGAGGAGTATCCCACAAATGAACTATAAAAAAATCTTTTGTCATCTAGTGAGGTCATATTGCAAAGTATTGCAAAATTCCATGTGGATTCAACAGGGTCAGAGAAGGTCAAAGACTAAGGGGGAAATATAACGTAGTGGGGCAAGCATTCAAAACTGCAGTTACATACATGGAAGGAAGAACTCTACCTATTCCTTCATTTGGAGAGGGCTGGTCTAATCTGAAAAGGGCAGTTTGGTGTTGATCTTTTTGAGAGGTAACCAGGAGGTCTGGTTTGATTAGAGTTAACAAGCTAGCATATTTTTTGGTTTGAGGGAAAATGCATCTTATAATGGAGAAAATATATTCATCATTATATTACCATTTCACGTAGTCTACCTCCATCTCATTTTACACAATGACACCATAACATACAACTCTAGCTACCTCTAGAACAATTACAGAGCAAATGCTCAAATTATCTTAATCTTTTTTGCTTGTCTCATTTTTAAAAAAAAATAATTCCAAATCCCAATAAATCAAAATTATTGACTTTCAGAATACACAAGAAATTTTCTACAATCCTTGCAACCCTTTAATTAACTGACCAAAGCTATCTTTCAGATGGAACCCAATCTCATTCACACAGGTCAATATTAGGGTGGGGCAAACATTACATTTTCAATAACACAAGCACGTTCTATTATGAACATGTAAGATCTTCTACTTCTTCTCACGACTCACACAATCAGCCATACTGAAAAGAAGCATATTAGTCCAGTTAGAATTGTTTGTTATAGCTTCCACCAAAAAAAGCAAACAAAAAAAAAAAACAGCGTATCAATCAATTTTAAATAAAGTCTGTTGTTTCATCACTAATTTTCCAAGGTCTGAGCACCACAATACAAAATAAAAAAAAGCAAAGTGGTTTACAGTTAAACAAAGCATCAATCTATTTCCTAAATCATTCCTTTTCAAGCTGCTACATCTTCATACCTTCACAACTCGTGCAGCCGGGATCACTACAGCCACTCACTTCTATAACCTCAGAGCACATTCACAAACTGATTGTATTCTGCAAACCAAAGGAAAAAAAAACTATTAAGTACAAACTACAGCTTCTCCCTGTTTGTTCCCAAACTTTGGTATCTTCTACCTAACTACTTAAAAGAGCCCACTAAATACATTAGCTTCCTAACCCAATTTAAATCATTAGTACAGACAAGGAGAAAGCAAATGCTTCACTGTGGTTCATATTACCTAACAAGCTAACAGCCTCCCTACTGCACATTACCTTGCCCCCTTTGTCAAAACTGTAAATAGCATTTCCCTGTTTCATATGACCACTGCATATGTTATTCAGATAACTACTGTAGTTATTTGCTTTGTCCATAGATCATTATGTTGGACTTTTTATCTTCACTTCTAGTCGGTAGATGCCTGGACCAGGCCAAAAACTGGTAATTTATGATCAGTGAAATTCCTCAGCAAGCAGACATATATAAATAAAATAAATAAAGAAGTGAGATTATTAGTAGTATTCTGTGTGCCTATTTTCAGTAAGTTGCTGATCTGTTATTGCTCTGAATAAATTTACAAAGACAGGCTGTATTATTATCTAGGTATACAAAGAAGGTCAGCTAAGGCTCTAGCCACATGCATATGTATTTCAAATACTTTGTTTCTTCTAATTTTTCACTGACCTCAGGTAGTGAGGCCTCTGTTAACTACTTAGTATTTACCATTCATTTCCACAGACAGGGAGAAAGGCTGATGACAGTCTTACTAATTATTGTCACACAGTGGAGTTGAAAGTTCTTTTCACGCAATGTCCTTGCTTTCTCCATTCCCATGGCACGTGGAGTGCAATGGCATCCAAAGCAGACAGTATGAGAAACACTACCACGCTCCATTTGTGAGAATATGCTGGCACTCCAGCTATGATTGCCCTGTTTTAGTTTACTAGCTGTCCATCAGGGGGGCCAAGAAACACATGAACTCTAAACACCTAGACAAAGGGAAAAGCTGGTTTTGAACCGCTAAATCTTTACCAGGACTGACCAAACATTCCTTAACCAGAATCCACAATGGAACATAGGCTGCTGATATCACAAGTGGACATGATGAGCACTAATACCTGGGGCTTCTGGGATTGTCCTACACTTGCTTGATCAGTGGCATAAATGGTGTGGTAGTCATTGGCAGTACATAATTCTGCTGGCACCAAACATTATGGCTGGAATTTGTAAGCTTTGCTATTTGTTGGAAGAATCTGGTCCAGTAACATGCAGTGCAGACATCAGAGCAGACCCATTGAGAGCTGTTTGTCTACAGCTATGAGCCCAAGGTATCTGGATGCATGAAAACTATATTATATGTGTGTATATGAGTGCAGTCACATAAGGAGCATCCCCTTATCCGAATGTTACATGCAATGTAATATATATATAATATAATGCATGTAATGCAATTACAGAACACAATTAGTCCTGATACAGAAACATGAGGAATAGTTCTTGTTAAACTGCACTGTCAGACTGATAACTTCTGATGTTAAAATAGAAAGTGTCATCATTAAGGAAACTTTTGATCCCAGTTATAGGACTATGAGCCCTCTGTCCCTGACTTTAGTCATTAGCGCAGTACTAGCTATAGAACCTACATAGAAGGCATACATTCTTTAAGAAAGTCAGCCATAGCAAAATACAAAGCCTGCAACCTTTTCAGCTGCCTCTTTTTTCTTTCACTTTTCACTGTACCTGTAGAAATTGGATAAGTGAGTGGTTGTTAGAATCTTATGGGAATCCCTTGTTTAGGTAGGAGGATGAAAAAGACACACTTACGTGTACATTTAATAGAACCGAAGATAATGGATTATTTATATATGGGGGTTGGAAGCTACATAATATATGCATGTCTAGTTTTCATAAATCTGGAATGTAGGCCACCTTCTCATGTGCTCATGGATTAGGAAGTTTGACAGGAAGATGCAAGAGTGCGTGAGAGGGTTACTTTCCACAAACAAAAGATAATTACCTGTCAAAGAGATGGAGGATATGATTTTCCTTCTAAGCAGCGCACGCACACATTGTTCCCTTGGGATTAGGTGTGTTTTCCATGAACATGCTGACAGGGCTGGAGGAGGCAGATACTTGCCAGTTGGTTGTCTCCTTTTGGTCATTGTTTTACCATAGAAATAACAATCACTGATGGTAGTTTATACCCTGTCAGAACAAAACACAACTTTTTATGGGGACAAGTTTCTGTTATGGGAATGTCTTAGTATTATAGCTTCAGATTTGTTTTTGCAGCTATTTTATGACTGTCTATATACTGTATAGTAAGAGAAGTAATCAATAATGTTTGTTCTTTTATGAACACTGCTCTAAGCTTCAATGACTTTATCATTTGGAGTGATAATATTCACTCACCAATCTTCTCGGACTCATTGCAAGCTATTTGCCCTGGCATGGACAGACCAGTGTTACAATGCTTAAACTTCAAATTGTTTCTGATAAATATGTTTCCATTTAATATCTTCTAGCAAGTTGGTTTCTGTTGAGAAGTAAATTTTCCTGAAAATGGCCATTACAAGAAGTGCCTTTGCATGGTTATGTGACCAAATTGTGCAGAAGAGATAGTAATCACTTTTATCACAAACCAGTTTCAGAGCAGCATACATGTAGTCCAAAAAGCTATTTATTAGCCAGCTAATTGAGGAATGAAGGGGGTAAGCTTTCCACTTGATGATAATGTAGGTAATTTTTTACGTTAATTAGCAGAAGCTGGGCTTACCTGTCTTAAGACACTTATTGTTTCACATTTGGACGGCTGAGTTGGAGAAAGGGGAGATCATTCCAGGCACAGTTTATTCTGAAATACAAATAAAGGAGAAAGTCTTATGCATTAAGAGTACAGCCATTGTATGTGAAGTAAAAAGAATGCCATTTAATGAAAACTCCGGAAGAGGCTGGAGGGGTAATAGAGTGGACAGAAAAGGTTACCATCTGTTGAAAAAGTGCTGGTCATATCCAGAAAATAAGTCAAAGATAAAAAAATCTCCAAGTCAATTTTACTAAGTACTTCTAGTAAAATTTTGGTAATGCTTGATATATTATGTTTCTTTAGATAGACAGATGAAGTTGTTTTAATCACTGTATAAACAAATGTAAGCATTGCAAGCATTCACTTTGCAGTAAATTTCCATTGCTTTATTATTACCACTGAATATTTGCTGTGTATTACCAATATAACTTGTCTATGTAATTAATGTATTTCTTGTATATATTCTTCATGTGCATTTTACACTGTACTTCACTGCCTGACTCAAGACTGAAAATGGTCAGTAGACCAGCTCACCTAACTGATACAAAAAACTGCAAATAACTAAATGCATATATAAATGCATAATTAAATAAATAAATAAACTCAATTCATTACTCATGTCATTACTCATGGTAGTGGTTATTTTACCTCCCTTGTAGCCTTCTGTTGTATTTCTTTCAACATTCCAGTTTTGTCTTTTTTGGAAATATTTGAACTAGGGAAAAAATGGTTGTTAAGTTTGTTGGTTTTGGGGTCACTCAGAATGACTCTGGGATTCAAACACAAGACAAGGTTTATTAACTGTCTATGTAGCAAATGTCATTCTTGATGGTCCATTGTGTTTCAGCTTGGAATGAGATAACTATGAAGTTCACATTCTGGCTAAAACTTTTGCTTCCATCTTATTGTCTTTTTAGACAGAGTGCCTCTACTGAACATTCAAGCCAAGGAAACTCTACTTCAGAAATCATTAATGTGGCTGTGTTCATTCTTAAGTATTTTGAGAAAAAATGCCCAAATGTGAAGCACTTCTACAACTTGAAGACGTTTCTATACATGTTGTGCAGAGATGTTACTTCAAGCACTCCTTTTCCTTGTTTTATTCTCTATAATGTCTTCAGACCTATTGATGGGGGAGATCAGTCTTACCCAATAATAAAATTAGTAATTTTGTTGAGTGCTTTCATCCACTAGTAGTGAACATCATCAGAACAATATCCAAACTGCCCTCATCAGTTTTTATAATCACCGCAATCAATCAATCAAACCATTAAACAATTAAATAATTAGTAAAATAAAATAAATGGAACTTATTGTTAAAGCACAATTGGATATTTCCATGTATAAAATATTCTATTTAATATCATAAGTAGTAATTCACTACTATAAAAAGTGTGTATTAATACCAAAAAGTTTTAAAACACACTTTATAATTTATTTTATTTATTTTATTTTACATTTGTTGACCGGGCTAGTCTAACTGGATACATGTCCATTTTCAGTAGAAGCCCGGGGAGAAAAGCTCCAAACTTTAAACTAAATGTACAGAAAAAAGGGCAATAAGATGGCTTAAACTAAAACATATAAATTATGCTAATACATTAATGCTACGGGTTAGCATAAAAAAAAAAAACTAACATCAAAGCAGTAAAGGTACATAACATTTAAGATAACAATGCAATATTTACAGTAGGCTAACATAGTAGAACATAGTATTAAGAGAAGAAAAAGTTGTATGAAGGTTAGGGCATATAATAGTTTTAGAAGCTCAACAGAGGTGTATAGGTCAATATATGATTTGCAAAAAAGTATGGAGGAGATGGAAGATTCCTTATTATACCTGTTCAGAAAAGACATAGCTAGGATACATACACGTAGATACTGGGAATGGCAGGAGCTGGGATAGGTTTCAGTAATGAGCCAAGGGGAGATTAGTAAGAAAGGAGTACTATGGTAAATAGGGGGAGATTAGTAAGAAAGGAGTACTACGTTAAATAGGGGGAGATTAGTAAGAAAGGAGTACTACGTTAAACAGGGGGAGATTAGTAAGAAAGGAGTACTACGTTAAACAGGGGGAGATTAGTAAGAAAGGAGTACTACGTTAAACAGGGGGAGATTAGTAAGAAAGGAGTACTACGTTAAACAGGGGGAGATTAGTAAGAAAGGAGTACGATGTTAAACAGGTGAAGGTGTTATCATCCTGATAGGAGGATGGGGGAAGGGAAGGGATATAGTAAAAATATGGTTAGTGTTAGTCAGGGTTAGTACATGGGCAGAGCCATTGTGCTTTGAGGAGTAATTTTAGTTGGTGCTTGAAAAGTGGTAGTGATGAGAGCAATTGAAGGTTACTGGGGAGCCTATTCCACATTTTTCCGATGGAATTAGAGAAGAGGGAGTCTCCTGCTTTATTATGGGATTTTTGGATGTTTACTTGTAATTTATTTGCTGAGAGCAGGGTCTTAAGATTTCTATAAGGAGAGATTAGTGCTAAGAATAGGAGTATTATTGGTATGAAAGAGTATCTTATGGGTGATAGTGAGTTGTTGGAATAGTAGCTGGTTTTTGAGTTCTAGCCATCCTAGCTGTTTAAGATTTATGCAGTGATGGGTTCTATATGGAAAACCTGTGGCAAATCTGGCAATGTTGTTGTAGGAAGTTGCTAGTTTGCTTAGGTTAGATTTTGAGAGATTAGTATAAATGGATGAAGCATAGAGGAGGGTAGAGTTCAGGTGGGTATGGGCTATGGTGGTTCTGGCTTCAGGGGTAAGGAGGGATTTAATCCTTTATAGTGGGCCACATTTTCTATTAACAATTTTAATAATAGTGTCAATGTGTGTGTCAAAGTTAAGATTATGATCAATTGTTACACCTAAAAGTTTAGTGGTCAGGTCAAGTATGATTAAACTACCATTACTAGATTTGACAGTAAGATTGATAGGGGGGGGACTTTAGTGTTGGAGTAAATATCAGCAGTTTAGTTTTTTTTGGCATTTAGTAGGAGGCAGTGTTGCAAGAACCATTTTTCAACTTAGTTAAATGCTGTTTGGGAAATGTTTTGGAGCTCAGCAGATGAAGTGGCAGAGCACACTAGTGTGGAGTCGTCTGCATATTGTATGCAGGTGGCTTGGGGAATATTTAGTTTAGATCATTGATGAAAATAGAGAAAAGGAGTGACCCTAGAATGGAGCCCTGAGGGACCCCTAGAGTAACAGGAAGAAGAGTGGAAAGGTTATCGTCCCAGAGGACAACTTGCTGTCTGTTTTCTAAGTAGGACTTGAACCATTGTAATGCCTGAAAGTTGAGAGAGAGTTGCTTTAATATGTCTAGTAGTAATTGATGGTTCACCATATCAAAAGCTTTGGATAGGTCTAAAAAGAGTGCAGTGGAGAGCCTGTTGTTGTTACGATGCTTGTTGATACAGTCCGAGAAGGATAGTAAGGCAATAGTGGTACTATGGAAAGGCCTGAATCCATGTTGACAGTCAGATAAGTGGTTATTTTGGAGAAGGTGGTCAAGTAGTTGGTGATGGATACATTTTTCCAAAAGTTTGGCTAGAGGGGAAAGGAAGGCAATGGGGTGAAAGTTAGAAATTTCAGTTGTTACCTCCCTTATGGAGTGGAATTATGTGAGTGATTCCCAGAGGGATGGGATAGAACCTTCAGCAACTGATCTGTTGATGAGTATAGAAATAGGGTAGGAGATTGCTTTAGCTGCTATTTGTAGGTATTCTGCTGGAAGGAGATCAGCTGATGAGGAGCATGGTTTAATTTTAGAAAGGAGGGTAAAGATGAGGGATGTGGGGACTGGATTTAATTCAAAGGTAGGGGGTTTAGTACTCATAGGGAATCTGCAGGTAGAGCTGAGAGGAGGTAGGGAATTAGCGAGAGATTGAACAGTTTCTGTGAAGAAGGTATTGAAGGTGTCAGCTATTTCCTTTGAGGTGCTTAAGGAGAGACTAGAAGGGGTAGGTGTTTTGGAGTTGCCTGGGGTATAAGTCTATTAATAGCTGTCCAGAAGGTTTGTGGGGTTTGTTGATGCTTGTCTTGGAGTTTAAATAAATAGTTTTTTTTTTTTTTATCAAGGAGTATTGCTTTTTTGTGGTATTTCTACAATGTTTGTAGTTCTGGTGATTGGTTGGATCTTTGGTTTTTCTCCATTTAGACCAGATTTTATTTCTTAATAGAATTTTGTGTCTTGTCTGTCTAGAGAGCCATGGTGCGGCACTACTTCTGATTCTTATGGATCAACTAGGGGCATGGTATTCCAGTATTTGTAAAAATTTGGAGTTAAAATAGGATACTGCTTCCTCAAGGGAGAGTTGTTTTAAGGGAGACCAGTTGCAGGCTTTTAACTCAGCTTGGAAACCTATGGTACTAAAGTGTTTTTTGTTTCGTATGGTTTTAAGGATGGTTTGTTTAGCAATGAAGGTTTTTTTGCCTAATTATGTAAGTTAGGAAGTGGTCACTAATAACATCAGGAAGGGTATCAGCTATACAGGTGAGGGGATAGTTTTTTACTAGGATTCAATCTAAGGTACTCTCTTTGTTACTGGGTTTATGAATTCTAGTTGGGGTAGTGATAATTTGAGAGAAGCCATACAGGTTTATATGGACTGGAGTTTTGTTAGAGGTACAGGAATTCCAGTCTATATTGAAGTCCCCAAGTAGTATTGTTTCTTGAGGGAGGGAAGATAAGAGATAGCAGAGGATATTTTCAAGGGTGTTGATATCATTGCCTGGAGGTAGGTAGGAGCAAATTATGTAAATAAATTTACTGATATTTATCTGTAATTTAGTGATAAGGATTTCTATGTTATTATCTAGAGGTATTTGTAGATCTACTACAGATAAATTTAGCTCAGATTTGTACAGAATTGCTACTCCTCCACCCCTTTTAATAGTATGGTCTAGTCTTTTTATGTTATAACCTGATGGAATGACTTCATTATCCTTTGTTCCTGGTTTGAGCCAGGTTTCTGTTAGACATAGAATATCAAAGGAGTGTGTGTCCAGTAGAGCATGAAGGTGGCTAATTTTATTGTTTACACTTTGTATGTTTAGATGAGCTATGAGTAAGGAGTTAACAGTTTTAGTGTTGGTAATTGGTGTTGTAGGATGGGATTGGTGAGGATTTAATAGAGTGTCATTGTTAGGTCCTGGATTAGGATGAATATCACCGTGAAGAAGAGGATGTTGTTGAAAAGTACATGAGAGCTTAAGGAGTTTGTAGAGAATATTTTGGGATTTTCTGGATTGTTGGAAAGTAATATGAGCTAGCCTATGATACTTTGGGGAAAGGTATAGTGAGTTAGAGATGATGTTGGCAAGATTGTGGGAAGTAGGATGGATGAAAGGTGATGTTTGTTTAAGTGGATGGAGGGATGCAGTGATATGTAGGTTTTCATACATTGTAAGTATTAATGGTATAAGTAGTATGTGTGTTGCAGCAAGACAGAGAATTAGGTTTCTAAAGTTAGGTTGGTGTGATGAGGACATGGTAGGAAGGAGTATAGTGTGAGGATAAAGAGCAGGATTAACACTGATGAGGTGGATAGGTGAGTGATTGTATAATAGGCAGGGGCTGTGAAGAGCCAGAAGTAAGGTTGAAATAAGCGAGCTAGGTTTGAGAAGGTAGTAAATAGGGCTAGTAACAAGAAGAGTTAGAAAAAGGAGTTAGGTAATGAGCTAGATAGGAGATAGACAGTATAGCAGGGCAGGTAGTAAGAGGATCTGTAAGAGTGTGGGGGTGTGTATATGTGTACTGTTCAGGGAAGTATAATGAGGTAATTGGCTATTTAGGGGAAGAGGAGTGTCCTGTTATGTATAAGTGTAGGAGCACTGGAGGTGGGTGAGATTTGGGGGTAGGGTAGGAGAGCAGAGTGAGCCCGCAGGGCGAATGGAGCAGGATAGAGCAAGTGAGGAGGATGCAAAAGAAAAAAGTAATTGTGAAATGTAGAGAAAATTAAAAGGGAAGAAGCCCTGTTAGTGTTATAGCAAGGAGGGGAGGATATGTAACATAAAAGGAGAATAAGAGTATGGTAAAAAGAAATAGTCAGCAAGCTGTAATAGTAAGCACCTCTGGGATAACTCAGTAACCTCAGGATTGGAACAAAACTACAGCCAGCATAGAGAAATAGGAGAAAAATCCACAGGGGAAGTAGTATGGGGATTTCAATTACAATGGTGGATGCTGCCACCTTGTGGTAAAAGAAGGTAGTAGTAAGTAGAAGAGTGTAGTAAAACCTTCATTATAGCAATTTGGTTATAGTGGGTTAGTGACCGGGGGAAAGAGTAGCAGACAGTTGTGGTAGGCTGCTAAACAAAAACGCACCTCAGGAGGGCAGATCAGCATAGTTAGGTATTAAGATTGAACTTATATTAGCTAGTTTACAAGTGTATTTCTTTTGGTACATACATTCAATAACAATTTTGTAAGTTGGGAAGTCCACTCAGTAATGGGTTCCTAGTGACCCAGGATAAGCAGGTAAATCCAGTGACTCTTCAGGGTTAAATAGGAGGTATTCTTAGTTATTGTGCTGGCAGGGAGGAAGGACCCATGGTAGATTAATTCAATAACGATTTTGTAAGCTGGGAAGTCCACTCAGTAATGGGTCGCTAGTGATCCAGGATAAGCAGGTAAATCCAGTGACTCTTCAGGGTTAAACAGGAGGTATTCTTAGTTATTGTGCTGGCAGGGAGGAAGGAAACATCATAGATTAATTCAATAACGATTTTGTAAGTTGGGAAGTCCACTCAGTAATGGGTTCCTAGTGACCCAGGATAAGCAGATAAATCCAGTGACTCTTCAGAGTTAAACAGGAGATATTCTTAGTTATTGTGCTGGCAGGGAGGAAGGACCCATTGTAGATTACAGAGGCAAGTTTGAGCAGCCTGACCGTAGGATCAGTACTGGGGGGATGTGGACGCTACAGGAATACAAGATTTAAAAGAACCTTCAACATTCAACAATAACATTCAACAATACGAAAATATAATTCACTAAAAGTACTTAAATATTCAATTATGCAGTATTAAAACCTCCTTAAAAATTAAACTGATATCCCCTAGTTGTTTAAAAGACACATGTTTTAAAATTTGCAAGAGAGAGATGCAGTCATTTATTCTGGGTGCCCTAGAAGAATTTAATCTTAACTGCCAGTTTGTCTCTTTTTTTCCAATAATATTTTCTCATCTTCTCCCCTTGGCTTGATCTCGATCTGGTCCAGTATAGCAAAACAGAATCCAGTACATGTAGGGCTAGATGTCAGATGTTTACTTAATGCATTATTTTCACAATTGTTATTAATGCTATATAATTTTAATAAATATGACATCTTAAAGCCCTATCAATCTTGCCAACAAAGAATGCTGAACAGTCACAACACTTGGCCAAATTAACAACCTTTTTAGTCAAACAATTCCCACCTTTAAAATAAACCTTAATTTTAATTATATTATCTAGAACTAAAAACTCAACCTCCAATATATAGGGGCATTGTTTACAGGCTCCACACTTTCTAGTCATCACAGTCTTACCTGTATTATGCAATTTCACATGAGTAGATCCCTCAAACCTAGCCTTAAAATTAAGGCCAGTTTTGTAAACAAACAATGGATTAGGACCCAGAACTTCAAAAAATGTCTGAATTTACCCTTAGTATGTTTCAGTTCCTTTTAAGGGTAAATTCAGACATTTTTGGGGTACATAATACAGGTAAGGCTATGATCTGACATCTAGCCCTACATGTACTAGATTCCATTCCAGTATTATTGAATGTTCTAGAGTGTGTTTTAGAACTTTTAGGTATTAATACACACTTTTTATAGTACTGAATTACTACTTAGGATATTAAACAGAATTAGTATACAAGGAAATAACCCATTGTGCTTTAACAATAAGGTCCAATTATTTTATTTTGCATTAGCCAAGGGTGTCATTAGCTCATGCTGAAGTCATCAGACCTCAAATGTGAATACTTAGAGAACCAAATAAGAAAGTGGGATAAGAACTTCATAGCTATCTACAGAACACACTGCATGTCCACTTCTGATCACAGTAACAATATTAATAACTTAGCTGCAATCACTATTAATTCTAAAAACTTTCTATTAAGAGACTTTAGCTCTCCATCAACAAAATGGCTAACCTGCTCTACCAGTGTTTGGCATTAACTGTCCTACTTGGGATCTAAATGCCATTGATTTTGTTCTCACAAATAAAACCACTTTTTCAACATCTCTATACCTATCAATGTTCTCATTAAGTTATGCTATAAATCAGTTATCTTTCTCTCTAAAGCTGTGGCAAATACCTCTGTGTTTAGACATCTCAAAACCACACTTTGTTATTTTTTGATGACTTCATACTCAGCTACTGGACCCAACAGCTGAAGCTGCTGCCTGCACTTAAAATAGTTTTATTGATAAGGCAGTCCAAATACACACCAAATGTAAATAGAAATTCAAACATAACCCACTATTGTGAAGCACCCCATATCTATATATATATATATATATATATATATATATATATATATATATATATATATATATATTAAAAAAAATTGCACTTCATCTGCTTTACTGTATTTGTGTTTCTTCCTACTTTATTGCCTTATTTTACTTTTGCCTCTTCTTAAAAGTACTCAATTGAATTTATTCTGCTGTCTTTATTATTGCTTGTTAGTAGCCTGATTAAATTGTAACTGTTATTCTAAGGCCCTTGGTTTAAGCACTTGGGCTTCAAACCAGTTGTTTTACAATAAGAAGGTTTGTGGTCTGCACTGTTGTGGCAGGACAGGTAGCATACATCCTTCTCAGTTGGGAACTGCTGATTGAAGGCTCAGTGTCTGTTATTCTAAAAGTGTATTAGTTCTGGGTTAAGAACTTGGGCTTCAGGCCAGTTATTTTACATTAAGAAGGTTTGTGGTCTGCACTCTTGTGGGAGGAGAGGCTAGATTCTGCCCTTCTGAGTTGGGAATTTCTGGTTAAAGGCTTATTGCACATGCTTACTTGAACTGTTTCTTTCTGAAATCGGTACGCCTTGTTTGCTGTAGCATAGACTAGATTCAGGCTGGCTGGATCTAGCTTTGTTTGCATAACTTGTGCACTGATACAGGCCGTCTTTTTTGGAGAAGGTTTCTCTGTACCCTAGTGGCAGTACTGTGCAGTTAGAACTTGTCTGATTGAAGACTGCTGGAACAGGGCTCAGTTTTAAGCTTGTTAACTGGTTAATTGAGTAAAGTGTTGTTTTGATTGTATCTGCTCTATTTTCTGGAATATATATATATATATATATATATATATATATATATATATATGTTTCTCACCTTTCTGAACTAGTATAGTCCAGTTTTCATGTTATTGCTGGATCCAGGGCTGTGTTACAAGTTTCTGTGTTGCCATACCTTACTTGGCTAGAAGGAAGTTTCTCTGTTCACCTGTGAGAGAGGGGAGCTTTGAGCAAGCTATCTGTCCCTGGAGGAGTGGTTCCAGCCCAGAAGTTAATAGTTTATTGGCCTTTTTGGGCTAATTTTGATTGTATCTGCTATATTTTCTGAAAAAAAATATATATACTTGTTTTCCACCTTTCTGAACTAGTATAGTCCAGTTTTCAGGTTATTGTTGAATCCAGGGCTGTGTTACAAGTTACTGTATTGCCATTACCTTACTTGGATAGAAGGAAGTTTCTCTGTTCACCTGTGAGAGAGGGGAGCTTTGAGCAGCCTATCTGTCCCTGGAGGAGTGGTTTCAGCCCAGAAGTTAGTAGTTTATTGGCCATTTTGGGCTAATTTCTATCTCTTTCACTTCCCTGCTATAAAAACCTCATTTGCACAGTTTTTACACGTGTATTCCACTCAGCAAGTACCTTCCAGGTGTTCTCCAGAGTCTACAGCAGCAGAGAGACAAAAAGAGTGACTTTGGAGTGATTAAGTATCACTTTTCTGCTTTTCTTGCTGTCTTAACTAATTCCGCCTAAAACGCCAGTTTTTTTAGCGAATCTGTGATTTAAAAAGTTTGTTATTGTATACAACTCCGCACATCTCCTCGTGGTGTCCTGCAGAGTGATACAGGCAACAGAGAGACCCAAGAGAGACTTTTCCAGATTTAAGTATTTTTTTCTCAGTTTTTTGCTCCGACTGCCTTTTCCCACCTAAAAAGCGGATTTCTAACTGATCTGTGCTTTAAAAAGTTTAAATTGCATTTGCCTTCTGCTTTTTACAGTTTTTGCACTTGTTTTATATCAATTTAAGTTGTTTTTGTATTGTATAACTGTTGTAGGCTACACACTATAGTGTGCTAGCCTAACAAAAAAAAAAACAAAAAAAATTCTCTTTTCCCACCTTTGCTGAACTAGATTAGTCCAGATTTCAGGTTTTGCTGAATTCCGGACTGTGGTATAGTTTCCTGTGTTGCCCATATCCTTACTTGGATAGGAGGAAGCTTCTCTGTTCACCAGTGAGAGTGGGGAGCTTTGACCAGCCTATCTGTCCCTGGAGGAGTGGTCTCAGCCCTGAAACTAGTAGCTTATTGGCCGTTTAAGGTCAATTCCTATCTTTTTCAGTTTCCCTGCTTTAATACCCGCATTTGCACGGTTTGTGCCAGTATACAACTCTGCACAGCACCTCATGGTGTCCTGCAGAGTGATACAGGCAACAGAGAGACCCAAGAGAGACTTTTCCAGATTTAGGTATTTTTTTTCTCTGTTTTTTTGCTCCGACTGCCTATTCCAGCCTAAAAAGTGAATTTCTAATTGAACTGTCCTTTAAAAAGTTTAAATTGCATTTGCCTTCTGCTTTTTACAGTTTTTGCACTTGTTTTATATCAATTTAAGTCATTTTTGTATTGTATAACTGTTGTAGGCTACACACTAAAGTGCGCTAGCCTGTTTATAGCATTTACAGTGTTTTCTGTGTGTTTTTCTGCTGTTGCCTAAAAAAAAAAAAAAAAACAAAAAAAATTTCTCTTTTCCCGCCTTTGCTGAAATAGATTAGTCCAGATTTCAGGTTTTGCTGAATTCCGGACTGTGGTATAGTTTCCTGTGTTGCCCATATCCTTACTTGAATAGGAGGAAGCTTCTTTGTTCATCAGTGAGAGTGGGAAGCTTTGAGCAGCCTATCTGTCCCTGGAGGAGTGGTCTCAGCCCTGAAACTAGTAGCTTTTTGGCCGTTTTGGGTCAATTCCTATCTCTCTGAGTTTCCCTGCTTTAAAACCCACATTTGCGTGGTTTCGCATGATTTTGCGCATAGAGCAGCATCGGGCAGCGCCGCTTAAACGGGTTTAAAATATTCCCGGCTCCACAAAGTCTGCTCTTCACTTTTTCCCTTAGAACTGTTCTAAATCTCAAAGTAAGTACTCTATTTTCATTCTAAAGCCCTGCAGTTGCTCATATAAGTAATCTTATAAGTAAGCACTAATAAACTAAAACACTACACCCTCTTATACTCCCTTTAAGTACTTGGCTCCCTATTGGTCCTTTTTGATTAGTCAAAACGTAGTTCCTTATACTATTCTGGCATGTCCAAAAGTCAGTTTTGGGTTTACTCTCCAGTCCAGCTGGTGAATCTGGGAATCTTGAGGCAATGTTACAACTGCCTTATGTACACAGACCACCTTCTCCTCCTCCCAACAAGCTCAAATATATGTGAGAGATGCAACTATATAGCCAAACTGGAGGCTGAGCTCTCTCAACCCAGTACTGGTGCAGTCAGTCAGGAGGAGAAGGTAACCACACACACCACAAATCCAGTCTCACATAGACCTATCGCAACAGCAAACCAAACACATAAACACACAAAAACATACTCTGAGGCTCTAAATAAAAATCTGCCCAAGCAGCAGAGACCTCCAAAGCAGACATCCAAGCAACCACTACCCCACAACAATACCCACGTATCACATAGTTCACAAAGTCAGTGTGCCACACAATCACAGCCCTTAAGGCTAAACAACACAACTAATACACTTGTAATAGGTGACTCTATTGTCAGACACACTGACATCCCACTCACCAGGCTGAACAAGGAGAAGGTCACTGTAAGCTGTCTGTCGGGTGCCAGGATCCGCCACATAACACAAGCACTCAGGTCACTCCAAAGCAAGTACAAATATGACTCCATCATTGTCCATGCTGGTGTGAATGACCTGAGACGTACCTCCCTGGACTACATGAAAAGAGACATAGAGGAGCTCTCTGATCATGCAGCCCAGGCCGGTATGACCCTGACCTTGAGTAGCATCTTACCCTCACCAAGAATGATGCCACAGTATAAAGACAAAATGATCAATTTTAACAATTGGCTAAAGTATTGGTGTCATTCAAAAGGGATCCAGTGTCTGTTAGACTGGGATGACATGCTCGACAAGCCACGTTGCTTCACTAGGGATGGCATGCACATGTCACCCCTGGGCTTTCGAATATTGGCTAAGGTTCTTTTCACCCCCATAATGCCTTTTTTAGGCAAGGCTCAAAAGACAAATCCACCTCCATAGACAACACAAGGAAAAAGAAACTAAGGGTAATGCTGCTCAATGCCTGAAGTCTAAACCTCAAGATGCACGCACTCGAGGCTCTCCTCAGCATGGAGAATATCAATATCTGTGCAGTAACAGAAACCTGGTTCAAGGCTCCCGAGAGCACCCCAGCACTACCAGGTTATATCTCATACCATACATTTCAGCCCCAAAACTCGGACCGAACCACAAAAGCAGGGGGAGTATCCATATTCATCAAAGATATCCACACCTTCAGGTTAGTGGCACTGCACAAAGCATTGGAGACCATCCATGTGCAACTAACAGTGGGCAAAACTGCCTTTCAGTTTGTAGCCTGCTACAGACCACCCTCCCAAACTCAGGAACCCCACTCAGTTTTCCTGAGAACACTGGAGAATATGAAGGTCTCTCCAAACACCAGCATATTGGGTGACTTCAGCTACCAAAACATAGACTGGGAGCACTACTCAAGTCCCAACACCCTTGCCCAACGGTTCCTAGAATTTATAAACTCAAATGCTATGGAACAACTGGTCACCATCCCGCAAGAGGGGAAAACATATTGGACCTGATCATCGCCAACATGGGGACTCTATGTTCCATACCAGAGGTATACCCCTCATTGGTAAGATCTGACCATGAATCAATCTCACTGGACATCCATATCCCGTCCCCACCCCCAACCAAGGAAACCATGGTGAAGAACTTCACAAAAGCAAACTTCACACTTCTCAAAACCGAGGTGGAATCCTTCAAAGCCCCCGGGCCAGTGAAAAATACAGCCCAAACTGCAGAATCCTTTACAAACACATTCTATGGACACCTACAGGAATGCATGGATTGTGCTATTCCAAATAAAACCAAGACTCACTCCTCCAAAGGGAGGAGACCTGTCTGGTGGACCCCAGTCATAA